>NC_028357.1:4012752-4014629 GCF_000741045.1 Vigna radiata var. radiata | reverse complement strand
ACATCAAACAAAGTCCAACATACAAATAATGTTATTTAACATATCAATGAAACAATAAAATTTTTTATTTGCAGAAATAAACATTAAAAACTTACAAGTTTGGTTGGCTTGGAGTGTGCAAGTGTTGTACCTGCAACGTAGTTGACCTGGTTGTGCAAAACATTTGCATGAAGTCCCCACTTATTTTGCCTTTGCTACCACTGCAGTTTTTGCACCATGAGTTTTACAAAAAATGATTCCTTGGACATGGAATTGTATATAAATGGCATAATAATTGTGTCGAAAGAACTAAACCAGTAAATGGTCAAAAAAATTAGAAAATAACTTCATACTTTCCACCTAAAAATGCCATCAACCACTAAATCTTCTACATAACTTCAACCCACACTAAACCATACTTTGAAAAATGCCCAAAAAACACAACAACACATAAATGCCCTAACAAATTTAAACAAACTAAACCAACCTTTAATGTTGGTGGTGGTTCCAATCAAAGCTTCCAATGTCGCCGGTCACCGGAACAGACACCACTTCGTCACGCGAAACTCCGACGGACCACTTGCATCGGCACATTTGTTGGAAGAGGCAGGTTGGCTGGGTGGGAGGGAGCGTGACTCACTCTAGGGTTCACTTTCTCTCTCTAAGCTTGGGTTCTCTCTCATCTTGCCTCAGATTCAAATTCTGAAATGTGAAAATGAACTTCTCCATTTTCAAACTTTTCCCCAATTCTATTTCCACATCATTCTTATTTTTAAATTTTTTTTCCACGTGGACCATTCACATTTTGACACGTTTCCCGTGTCAAAATGTTGTCAAAAGTTGTTGTTCATATATCATTTTCCTAAATAGATATCATCATATATTCCAAACCATACAATCGAACAATAAATAAATCATCATACCATTTGAAACGATGCACAATGAGCATGGGCTCAAACATTGAGACTCAAACTCCACTCCTCCAGTACTAGAAATCGGATTCCCAATTAACATAGGCTCACCCAACGAAAAATTCCTAAAACTCGTCCAGTGAAGAATATTTACTCGTCCAGCTCATATACATATTAAGGAAGTTTATTGATTGCCATAAGGATTGTTGGTACACTTACAAAGTCTGTGCACCTTCAAATTAAGAGTTAATTTAAAAGTGTGATTAAATAAGTAAGGATATTTGGAAAGAAAGTTATATGTTTCACCATATTTTGAAAATTGTTCATCAATAAACTATTTTGAAAATTGTTCATCAATAAACTTTTTTGAAAAAATATTACATGTTTCACCAGATTTCAAAAATAGTTTCAATTGTTCAAAAGAATTTCGAAAATTCGAAAACCATAAAATCACTAATCGAGTTACAAAAATCATTAGAACATTAATCCATTTTCGAAAATGGAAGGATTGAAAGGATTTAAGAAACCCATTTTGATTATTGAAACGACTTTCAAAACTAGACCTGTCAAATAGGCCCTGACCCTAGTCCATGTGGGTTGGGGCCAAAAAAGCCCCTAGGGTAAAAAAAGCCCTTTATTAAAAAAGCCTCCAAGGCTAAAAAGCCCCAAAGCCTTGTGGGTTAGGGCCAGCCCATGGGCTTTCTTTTTTACAAAAAAAAATAAATATCCAATAATAAATTGCATTTTTGTAGAGAAAAGGAACATTTATGCTAAGTGTTATAACTTGAAAATACATGTAAGCATCTTTCTTTTACTTTAATAAATATTTTTACATAATTATTAATTAGAAAATAATAAATAGGATTTCATATNTTTCATCCCTAAATTTGACGTTAAATTGAAATTAGTGTATATTATAACCTTTCACAAATTTTAATCTTCAAACTTATTTAAATTCTTCTTACATGCATAATAAACTAATTTATA
>NC_028357.1:3966339-4011117 GCF_000741045.1 Vigna radiata var. radiata | reverse complement strand
AATGGTGACCCAAAGAGTTTGGTAACATGTATAAGGATTGTTTGCTTCACTTCAATGATAGTCATGTATCAACAATGGTGACCCAAAGAGTTTGGGAACTAATGTATGTTTAAGACTAGTTTTCTTCTTTGAAAAAGTCTCTTAAATAGGGATAAAAAAAGGTCCAACTCCTAGAATCCTCTCTTAACTGAGTTACGGTCAAGATTAAGGTGAATTTAACCCATCATAAAACTTTAATTAACTTTTAAAAATTATATCATTTATATAAACATATAAAATTACATATTTTATTAATTTTAATATATTTAAATTAATATTTTTATATCATAATCATATATAACAATGTTAGTATATAAAATAAAGCTTCATATATATTTCTCATATATCACCATACAATCATGTCAAATATTCAATGATTTTATCAATTGATAACTTTTGTAAAAAAAAAAAAAAACTTGTGTTATTACTTCTAACATATTTTCTAATAAAATGTCTTTATAAAAAAAAATATTCACGTTAAATAGATAAAATAATTTTTCTCTATCTCAATTAAGTTTTAATTACTTTAAAATCAAATAGACATTTTAAAAGATATAAATGACTTGCTTAATTAATAAGAAGTGATTTTTTTTATATTGTTATAAATAATTTATTTTTTATATATTATGTATTTTTTATAACATTTAAATAGTTTTTTAATTTTCTTTAATCCTATAAAGAAGAAAATCAAGATGGTTAGAAATTTAAGCATAAAGATAGAAATTTCATGTTAAAACATAATATAAAAAAAATCAATAAAATTATATTTTAAAATTTTGAAGATAACATTTTATATTATTTTTTTATTAATTTTTTTTATGTATGATGGTAAATCATATACTTTGAAAGTAAATCAATCAACATAAAGAATAATTGATATATATATATATATATATATATATATATATATATATAATGTATAAAATAAAATTTGGTTAACATTAAATGGGAGCGCATATAAAATTAAATTATATTAAGTTAACATTAATTTCTTTTGAAATATATTTTTCATCTATTTTGGTTTCAAAATGATAATGAATGGTTAACTAAAATTTTTTCTTTACTTTGAAGTATTTTTCAATGTATTTATATATGAATATAAGCAGTGATAGTCTAATAAGTTGAAGTTAGAATTTAAAAATATTTAACTAGCACAATAGAAAAGGTAGTAACTAATATAGGGCATGGCAGCATGAGAGCACAATTGAATCACCGAATCAATCATCGTCGTCATCAATCACATCACGACGCATGATTTTGGTTCTGCTCTGCTCCAAAACTGAATCCCAATCACGAAGAAAAGAATCCCTCGCTTGGATCTTGCAACACCGCGAGAGGGATCCATGATACTCCTGCAGTCTCATTCAAGATTCCTGCTCCAGACCTTGTTGAATCGGGCCCAAAAGTACGTTCTTTCTCCTTCTCTTCGCTTACACTTGCTGGGTTAAACATGCTCCTTTCTTTTCTATAGCCACAAATCATTTTAGAGTCTGATACATAGAGGTTAAGGGCGCGGGGGATGAATATTTACATAAACATAGACGGCTTCCTTATAGGGAAGCACTTCATGTTCGCGGAGTCTCAGTAATAAGTGATTGCGGGTTTTGTTTTTCTTATATGTGTAAGCATTCATCAATGTTTAAGCTTTGTGCAAAAAAGTGTGCTTCTCACAGCCTAATCTTGCGGGCCGTTGTTTCAAGTTGAAGTTGAATTTCATCATAGAAAGGTTGAGTGGTTCAAGGCATGTTGGACATATCACTGATATATTCATGAATTGTGACCCTTCACCCAATGGTTAATGCTTTCTGGCGAGTTGAAAATCGATATCTTTGAATTGATGATGCCTATTACTGTAAATGCACCCTTTTCTTCTGGATATTTGGTTTATTAGGTTAAGGTTTTTGGTTGGGTTTTTTAGCTTCATAACAAGTGTGCATGAGGTACGTTATCTTGTCAGTTTTCTGTTGTATTAGTAAATACTATTTGTATTATCTTATAATTTGCCGGATAACTGTTAAGCGTAAGATTGAAGGTAATCCAATCTATTTTGTTTAAACTTTGGAGTATGGAATGTGTCTTGTGTTGATGGAGTTTTAGTCTGTGCTACTTAGGAACATTCTTTTCCTTTTTCTGATTTCTATTTAGTTTGCTATTTTTTTGAAGTCTGGAAAGATTCTGCTGGGTCGTGTTCCTCTTTGACTTGAAAACATGTGGTAGCAATTTCACTCTTTAGCTAACCAGATATATTAACCAGGGTGATATTTCTGGGTGATGGATGGGAATGTTAGTGGCTTTGGATCGCCTATTGAGGGCGGATGGTATAGTAAATGAGAAGCTGACCAAGTGAGCTATTTTTCTAATGTTTTTGAAGGGATTCTATATGTGAGAGAGATTAATTAATGAACAAATTCTTGAATAAGGAGGGTTAGAAGGGTGATTGAAATCCTGGTTTCTTTTATAGTTTTGCCATTGGAAGAAGAACGCCGAGTTTCATCAATGAGTTGGGGTTAGATAGCAGGAGAGTTGTGCGAGAAGTGGAATCTAAGTTTAGTTTCTTGAGTATCACTAACTTCTATGAACTTTTCTACCTAGAAGCAATGCCTTCTATAAAATTACGTTCCCTACCTAGAAATGAGAATGTTAAGATGGGTCTGTTTCCACACTGGAAAGGATAGGATAAGAAATGATGTCTTCAAGGGGATATTGGTGTGGTGAAGTTGACATGAAATTGGTCAGGATGATTTGGATTTTATGTAGACATACAAGGAAGACTGCTTAAGTGCTTTGTAGAATTGGTTCAGAGTGAGAAAAAAAAGAAATAGGCCATAAAGAAAAATCTCCCTTCGAGTTTTGACCCTCTACCACTCTCTTACTACTCTCTTATTTCTCGTAGTGTACACCTTACTGATCAGGTCCAAGGCATCAATCTTGGGGTGGAGATTTGAAGGAACACCAAAATGAATCGGGCAGACTCAGAATGTAATTGCAGCAAATACCAAATATGATCTGAGGTTTGGAGAGAAGCAATATACCTACTTTTGAGAATAAGAATGGCTAATATAGGACTTACTTTAAAAGTTTGAGGGTGTACACCCTCAACAAAACAGGTGTAATTGTGCAGTTGAATACTTAACAAGTAAGGAAATTTGAGTGGATGAGAGGGAAACAAAGCTTAGCGAGATTTTTTTTCCCTTTTCAATAAATATAGTACTCATGATTAATTAGATGACGCATCACAGCAATGTCAACCATCCAAAAAATTTCTTTGGAAATTTCATATGGCACAAAAGAGCTTTGGTGTTTTTATGTTGTATCTATTTTTCTTTTGATGAAGGCTACGATGGGAGTATAACATGTCTCCCACCATAAGCCTTTAATACCCATCCTGTTATCTCATTTAAAGGTTAGTGGTTGTGATATTTTCATTTATTTATTTATTTATTTTACTTTTTTCTTTTTGTCCCTACCATTCCTATTATATCTCTTTCTTTTTTCTCTTGCTTCTCCTGTATTTCTTCTAAAATCCCATCTGATGCTTGACCTTTCATGCCACAATAAGCTTCATTAGCAGCATAAGCTTCCATTACTTTATGATTACTTTGCACATTTGTCTTGATAAAAGGTCCTGACAGAAACCAACTTGCACAATGAAAGTGCAAGCTTTGTGGATGTGAGCTTGTTGTATCTCCAACTCTAACAATTCAAAACCATCGATAGATGCATTGAGATTGACACCTTTTGGAAGGTTTGCCATCGTGGGGCGAAACCTGTGTAATAGAGCAAACACAAGGGAACAGTGCGTTTTGTAAGTTGTGAGTGTTGGAATGTCACTCATTGTCCACATCCACCATGAGGCTGTGACAGTGGTGGAAAGTGACATTGTAGAGGTTGTGGGTGCCATTGGCATGCTGTTTTGGTTGAGAAGAAGAGGGAAAGGGGCTGTGGGGAAAGAGGAGAAGAAGTGGGGAAGAAAGAGAAGATTAAAAAGGGGTAACAGGATATAGGGGAGAAAAAGGAGTATAGGAAAATAAAAGAAAATCACCACCATTGATTTCTGAATGAGATAAGCCGATGAGATTAAAATATTTTCTCTTGGTGGGAGGCATGCTGGACTCACCGTATTAATTGTTTTTCCTTTTAGTAATCTCATATTGTTAATGGATACAAATACGTAAAGACTAGTTAGACTACCTTGCTAAGACAAGAAAGTGGAGAATGGAGAATGAAATCCTTTATTGTTATTTCTTTTGTAAAATTGAAATAACAGATTTAAATTGTGTTGGAATTTCAGCACAAAAGGTAGGAAAGATTGAACATTGTTTTAAAAAAACTGAATATGGGAATGATATGTTAAAAATGGTTCTAGTAAGAATTAATTTTGTCTGTATGGTAAAGTGGAATAACTTTTTTATGCCTAGAACCAATTTTACTCTTCAAACAATGAAATGATGTCACTTTTCTCAAAATTAATTCCACTAAATGAAAACTTGATTCTTTTTCACTGCAAAAATTGACTTAGTCAAAACACACTTGATTACTGTGGTCTGGGCACTTTGTTGCTGAAAATTTGATTCCTCCTTCTAGCATATAGGCTTGGATTTAAGGAGATCCATAGGGACTGTGGTTCAGAAAATTCCATGTAATGAAGTGTAGCTACTTCCCTTCTTCAACGTAAAAAAACTAGATGGTAATTGACAAAGCTTTTTAACATTTTCTATTGTTACATTTATGTGGAGTGTGTAATTGTTGACTTCGTTTTCATCTAATTATACAAATTATGGGAATATAATATATACTTTCAGCTAAAGAGACCACAATTGAACTGCAGTTCTTGCAGCTAGGTCTATTGTTTCCCTTCCTCATGCTAATTCGCAATTAACAAATTATTTTGAAATGTGAACTTCAATTTTAACGATATACACAGTTTTAATGTTGATCACTTTTTTCAGTCTTGAAAAAGGAGTTGAACTTGATCACCACTGGGTCGAGTTTGATGATGTTCGATATCATATTCAGGTAACATTTTTTATGGAGACAATTGTCAGGAAAATACATCGATTATTACTTTTGATTCTTTAACATGTATGGTTAAATTTATCCCTAGACAGTTTTTATTAAATTTAAGTAGTTTTGACAGTTTTAGGTTGCACATTAACCAAGCAATTGTGGTTGTAGGTGTCAATGAAGAATCCTCATCTTTTGCTGCTATCGGTTTCACTGCCTACTCCTTCTTCAGAAACTATTTTTGTCCGTGGGCTTCCTTTTGGAGCCATTGAAGCAATAAAAGCTGCATATGGTAATCTTGTGCAAATTCTTGATCCTCCAAGGGATGGCTTTAACCTCACATTAAAAATAAATCTGTCAAAGCTTCCAGCAAATCAAGGTATGAAGAGTTTCTGTATAAAACTGTCACCTCAACTTTCTATCCTCCTTTCTAGGAGGAGTCTTTCCTCATAAGCTGAATTTGTAAAGCTACTGTTTTTCTATACATTAGAACAATTGACAAGTGTCAAATTTTCATTGGTCTAGTATGTTATTTTGACTCTGTCAACTTCAGAAATTTACCTACCTTAATTATATATTTGTGTGTGTGTGTATTTGTATATATTAATTAGTGTATAATTGAACCACTTAGTTGTTTTATTTTAAAAGTTGGATGTGGGCAGTTGTCTGAATGAATAGGGTTATTTAGTTCATATGGGATATTGTCATGTATCATATATGCTTTGGGTTATCTATATTCTAAATATTTATGTTTCTCGTTTTGGTTCGTCTTGTTAACTACAACAAAGGGAGAGACATTGAACTGAAACTGTGTGTTTTTGAGATAGCATAGATGCTTTTTATTTTTTTTATTTTTTTTTATATTGAGGAAAATGAATCACTTGAAAGGATTAATCTGAAGGAAATTATATTCTTATTCAATTGATTGATTTGAAACAATATATCAACCTCTATATATGGAGATCTCTAACCCTAAAGTAATGATGACAAAGAGATCTCTAGAATCTTCTAACAGTATCTAACAACTTCTAGTAGTACACTTAATGTCCTACTAACTACACTCTCCCTCAAGTTGGTGATTAGATATCTATAATTCCTAGCTTGCATGTAAGATCATTAAATCACTCAGTGGCCTCTTGAACAATAATCTCCTTCGTGGACATGTCTTCAGATATTGAAGGATTCTTTTCCTAACTTGTAAATGTCTCTCCCTTAGATCATGCATGAATTGACTAGCTACATCCACAATATAGGCTATATCAAGTCCGGTGTGAGCAAGTAAACGAGCTTCCCAACAAGTCTTTGATATGGGCCATTGTTCACATTAGAATTGCCTTCATCACTCCCAATTATATGGTTTTGTTCTATAGGAGCTCTAGTGGCCTTGCAATCAATCTTACTTGTTTCTTTGAGAAGATAAAAAAAATACTTTTTTTGGCAGATGAAGATGCCTTTCTTTGAGTAACCTACTTCTATCCCAAGGAAGTACTTCATTTTTCCTAGATCCTTCACTTCAAGCTGAGCAACAAGTTTTTCTTTCAAGATTTGTTTCTCATGTTCGTCCTTTCCTGCAACAATAATCTCATCAACATAGACCAAAAGTAGTGTAAATTTACCTTCTAGGAAATGGTTGATTAATAGGGTATGCTCAACTTGACTCTATTGATATCCCATGGAGATCATAACTTGAGTGAGTTTACCAAATCAAGCTGCTTGAGTCCTTACAAGGCTTTCTTCAAGATGTACACTTTATTTCCTTCTTCAATAGACCTTTAACCTAGAGGAAGTTTCAAGTATAAATGTCCATGCAAGAAAGCATTTTTTATATCAAATTGTTTAGATTCCCAATCAAAATAAGCTGCCAATGAAATAATGATTCTAATAGTATTCATCTTTGCCAATGGAGCAAATGTTTTCTCATAATCAACACCATAAGATTAAGTATTCTTTTAATCTAACTTAACTTCAAAATTAATTTGTAGGATGAGGTTTGCCTCTATCTATACAATGTTGTTGATCTCCTGCCACCGTTGCCATGGCGTCTTTCTACTGAAGCCACCTCTAGTTCCATTACAAGTCCTCTATTATTTATTTATTTATATATTTTTTTTCAATTTCCTCTTCATTTAGTGCTATCGCCCTCCCTAACTTCTCTTTTTCTTTTTCTACTCAAGAATATTCTCTAAATATCTTAAACATTTGATCATTTTTTCCCACAGCCCTAATGCTAATCAAATGAGGCAATCCAAGAACATCGGACATATAATTAGAAATTTAGAACATTTATCTTATATTTTGATATTATTTTAAGTTTGGAACTTAAATTTGGTGCTATTTTGATTTGATTTTATTGTTATTTAAATTTCTAGACATTATATTTATTATTATTTATATGGTTGTCTTTCATTGTTTTAGCATTGCAATTATATTTCTACATTTTTTATTTATCTATATGCATATATTGTACTTTTTTTTTCCGCTATGCTTTCGCAATAACCCATCATGGCTTCTGATATTGTTTCATAGAGGATTTTTGGGGTTGCTGATATTTTCTATTATTTGGTATCGATAACATTAATTGAGAGAGATAGAAACAAGAATATAGGATAGGATGAATTTGTTGTGTAATGTACACTCTTGAGTATTCTTATTTATGACAAAGAAGAGGTATAGTAATAAGGAATAAATCAATATTACTTATGAGAAATATTTTCTAAGATATCTCTTTATTAATGTAATCAAGCCACATCATATTTCCTTATATAATGTAACGAAATCATATTTATAACAGTTTGGGCTTTGGTGCTTATTAGAAGTAATTATAATAATGCTCATGTTGTAGTTTCCGAGGCTACATGAGTGCTTTTCTCCCCAAATGTATGGTGATTGTTCAGAATTCGTTAATCATCACTTAATGAAATTGGTCAGCTTATACAAATTTTCCTGTTATATTAACAAAGATAATTCTGGTTTAATGAAGAGAAAAAGGAATTTTGATCAAATTATTTGGTTGTTGATGTTCTCTTACAACATTGTCGTTGAACTTGTGCAGATCAAAAACATGCTTTTATGGTAAAAGTTGCATCAATAAGAGAGGTCGTCCTTGGTGCACCACTGAGAGTAGTTTTAGAACATCTTGCTGCAAGGACTGTTGCACCGGACCTGGATCCACTGGTTGCCCTTGTTCATCGGCCTAATGAGTCTTTCTTTCTTTTTCCTCAGGTGTGATAATAGCGGCAACTTTCTGCTACTAGCTTGTTGGTTCTTGGAATATTTCATTTTCACTTTTCTTCCTACATTAAGAACTAGTTCCATAACCATGCTATATCTAGGATTAACTTCTTTTAGGCATAAATGTTGTTTCCTCAACATTCTTGGCAAGCCTATATGCATGCTATGTGTGCTTAGAAGGAAAAAAGTACATACTAAGGAAAAAGTGAGCTTGTTACTGAAAGCACTGCTTTCAATACCGGATAGCACTGTATACTGAAAAATACATTCCTTGAATTACATTTGGTAAACGGCAGGTTTAAATATTGAAATATTTACACCAATTACGATCCTAATAAAGGAAAGAAAAATCATATCAGATCCTAGAAAGGATAAGATCTTATTTGGGAAAACCCAAGCCTCACATTGACTGGAAACAACGTCTGAATAGTGTATATAAGTGGGGGATGACTCTCACCTCACAAGCCAGAGTTATGGATTTAAGTTAAACTTGAACCTAATTTTTAAGATGGTATCAAAACTGTTGAAATAAATAGTCTTAGATATAATTGTGGTAAAGTTGTTGTGTGCTTTGTGGTGTACCTAATTGTTAGATATATCTTTTCAAATTCTCTATTCTTCCCTCTTATACATTGTATATGATGTATACAAATTTATTATAAATATGAGATCCTAAGAGAGGGAAATTTTCTTCCTCTCAAATTCATTCTAATTCCTTTATATTTTCTCAAGTTGGTATCAGAATGAGTCGATCTCGCTTTGCCTGTCTCTGTCCAACAAAGGAATTGTCATCTGGTCACTCTATGCGGCTTCCGTTGGCATAATTAGTCTTCTGCCACCAAAGTTTCATTCTTCGACATTTAGGTCTGATGTGTAACCAAGTCCCAAGGGTTTAGCATCTAAATCCTGTCCAATGTGGCATCATGTGCTGTCCATTATTGCCGCTGCCCTAGGCACACGTGTCTCATGCTCTGCCTTCTAGTGGTCAGAATCTTTTAAGATCCACACTGTTTGACTTGCTGGAGCACCGTGAGCCCTTTTTTGCCCTTTTGTTCTTAGTTCCAGGACCATTTGGTGAGGCTTTTAGTGTTGATCACGATTTCTCTCACTTGAAGCCCTTGGTTTCTCTCTCTTGAAAGCCTAGGTTTCCTTTTGTTCTTCTTTTTTGGATTTATGGATTGTGTCCCTGCCTTTACCTTGTTCAACATGTTTTCAGGGACTATCTCCTCTTTTTCCAAAACTCCTTGCATGACTTTTGAAATTTAAATGGAAAAAACTATCTATCTTGGTATTCTTTAGTTGAGTTGGCCAAGGTTTCCATGATCATTTAGAAGATGGGAGTTTTGTACCTCCAAATCAAATTCAACCGTGGAAGAAAACTTATTTCAGCATTTTGCTCTACTTTGGCAATTAGTAGAGCCCAACATTTTTGGCACTAAGGTCATTCAAATCATGTAATTCCTTTTGGAAAAAGACCCGTAATATTTTTGTAAATGATTTCCAAAGCCTGTACAATTCGGCTAATCAATTGGCCTCTCTTAAGTAGTCTAATAATGACATAATGTCTTTTATTGGTGAAGTTCAATCGATGGTTGAGGAATTAAGATGTTCTTAGAAGTTGACTCATTAGATGGGATAAAAAAATTGACAAATAAAATTTTAACTAGTCAAGAAGTTCCTTCTATGGAAAACTTGATAACATGACTCATGCGTGTTCCAACTCTTAAGAATATGAATATTCAAGAATTTACAGATTATTCTGTAATGATTTCTGCTCATGGAAAAGGAAGTGGTGGCACTAGAGGAGGCATGGTGATAGAGGATGTTCTTAATGCATATATTGTAAACAAATGGGCCACATCCAAGAGCATTGGTACTCTTGACATGGCTTTCCTTACAAGACAACCAATATTTCCAAATCTAAAGGTTTTGAACCAAAATTCTCTAATGAAGAATACCATGAATATTTGAGGTTGAAATCCAACAATAGCGTAGCCCAATCATCTAATACTCCTAGTTTGTCAACAACTTGGATTTATCTGGTGAAAGATCGTCATGAAATCAAAAATCAGTTTGGAAAGGTAATCAAAATCTTACAAAAACCATAGTGCTAAATAATATTTTTCCTTTAATTCATCTAAACTCTTAGCTCACATGGAATTTTGCATCGGTCTACTTGTCCTCATACACGTAGTTGACACGACTAGCATCTTATTGCTTGGTGCAAATATGCCTGTTCATTATTGGGGTGATGCTATCCTGACTACCTGTTTTCTCAATAACATAATACGTTCTTCTTCACTTGAAAATAAAGTTCCTTATTCCATTCTATTTCCAAAAGATCCCCTCTTTCATATCTCTCCACGTGTTTTTGTGTATGTTTTATTGTCATTTTCCCCAAGGATGTATCTGTCTCATGGTGTATGTGGTTGATATTGTTATCACAGGTAGTGTAAACTTCCATTTGTCCATATCTCGAGAAAAAGTATTTCTTGTTTTTCATTNCCATTGACATAAGAATGAATACTACAATTTACATTTTGAATAGGCATGAATCTAACATCTATATCATAACCTCCCTCTTGAAAGTTTTTTAGTGTTTTTATCCGATACCCACGATTTCTCTCAATTTTTAATTCAATACAAAAATTAACAGGTTCTGTTACGTTGGCTATATGTTGTCTATTTTCAACAATCTCCACCGAGGGTGGTAAAATGATGTCTTGAGTGGTTATATATCTAGGACCTTTGAAAGAAATCAATGTGTCTTGTGTTCCATACATATTACTTTTCAATACAATTTCTTTCAAATTCATGAAAATTTCATGTACTAATTCTTCAATACCTATTATGGTAGAACATTCATGTGGTATTTTCTCTTATTTTATATGTGCTATACATGTTCCCTCTATTTCTTCGAGTAAAATTCTTCGGATTGCAATGCCTATTGTATTAACTTGACTTTTCATAAGAAGGGTATTGTACAACTAAAACAATATCATGGTTTGGTCATATCTCAAAGAAAGTATGCTCTTGACATTCTAGAAGAAACATGGTGATAAATACTAAGCTTATGGACACACCTATGATCCAAGTGTCAAACTCGTTCCTAACCAAGGATGACTATATTTTGATCCTTGGCAATGCAAAAGGTTAGTTAGTAATCTAAAGTACCTCAGTATCACTTGCTTTGAGATCAACTTTGTAGTGGTTGTAGTAAATCAATATTTAAGCTCTACTTGTCAAGACTATTAGGATGAAACCATACAAATCCTAAGAAGGCTCCTTGAAAAGGCCTTATTTATGGATATAAGGGAAATACTCAATTGATGGATATTTTGATGCATACTAGGCAGGGTTACCAAATGATAGGCATTCCGCTTCAAGGTGTGGTTTTCTTGTTGGAGTAAATTTAATATCATGGAAAAGTAAAAAATAGAGTATTGTGGTAAGATCAAGTGCAAAAGCATAATATAGGGCAATAACATTAGTCACTTGTGAGCTCATATGGGTTAAACAACTCCTCTAAGAGCTTAAATTTGATGGAAGTACCCAAATGCAGCTTGTATTTGACAACAAAACAGCATTACATATCGTCTATAATCTTGTTTTTCATGAGAGGAGCAAACATATTGAATTGGATTGTCATTTCATTAGAGAAAGACTAGAGTTTGGAGACATCACCACTAGTTTTGTCAACAGTAATGATAAACTGACTTGACATATTTGTCAAGTCTCTAAGAGGACCGAAGATCGATTATATTTGTACCAAGCTAGACACATTCAACTTCTATGGTTCGGCTTGAGGGGGGAGGTGTTATAATTATAAAAATAAGGAGCTGATTCTATGTAATCAAAGAATATCTAGATTACAAATGTTATATCAGGAACACTTTTATTTATTCCCATATCATATCTTTGTTATTCAAACATATTAAATTTTCTCTATTGTATTAATTCCTTTTTCTCAATATAAATGCTGTCTTAGAAAGGTCAACTTCATGTTTTTCTCTCACTTAGAGTTTAACACTCTTGAATCATCCTAAGAACCAACTTTAGGAATAGCAAAATAAGCAACCAATGACCAAACTTTATTTCTAGCAATCTGGTTCATTAGGTGACCCATTTAAATTTAAATCATTACAAAATATCATTTTTCCTATGAATCTTGAAATCTAGAATCAAGTTATGATTTTTCAAACATAACAAGCATTAAGAGTATAAATAAATCACTAACAAAGATGAGTGGAGAAAATCTTGTGTGTGTGTGTGTATAAATACATTAGAGTTTTGGTTTGATTAAATTTAATCGCAACAAAAAGTAGATTAATTATTCATGGTGAGTAACCAATCAAGATTACAAATCATAGAAGGGAGAATAAAAGAGTCTCCGATGGGTGCGTCCCAACCTCTAAAGAGTCTTCTTCTGCCTCTTTGTATCTCTCAGTGCTTGGCTTCCATGCCCATGAATGCTATTTATGTGTTACTGGTACAATATAGGGGGACTTGACAAGTTTTATAATTTCACTAAGAGGATTGTAAATTGCTGAGTGAATCTTCAAAAGTCCATTTGCCGAAAATTTTCCTCCACAAGATTTGCTGAGTGAAATGACTTAGAGGTTTATGCTCCAAAGGAAACAATCTTCTCCACTTCATTTTTACTTGATTGAATTTGGATTCGCTAGCGCCTTTGCTACTTCAAGTTTCAGGGTCTCTGTGCTATGAATTCAAATGGTGATTAAGATTTGCTCAACGAATTTACAGTTGCACATATTCTTGAATTAATACCAACCTGGCTTGGCTTCTATCTGAATTAAAAATTAAAAGGGACCAAAATAGTAATAACTACATTCCTGAATTAAACTCAATTAATTACAAATGATGTAAAACAAAGTTTAGAAGTTACAAATTTCATTGAATTGCCATCAAATTATGACCATTAAAAGGGTAAAATAGGAAATAATAGTATTTTTTTTTGTGTTTTGTGCAAATATGCTATGGGAATAAAGCAAAAGATAAAATGAAAAAATAATTCTTTTAATTTGAAAATGGAAAAATCAGTTGATGAAACATTTTTTTTTTCAGGCTGACAAGGTGACTGTGGTGTATCCTATGAGATTCAACGATTCAATAGACATTGTTCTTGCAACTTCATTCCTGCAGGTATGGTTTCTTCGCTATCACACATCTAAGGTCATAGGGATTAATGAGAGCAGGGAGAGAGACACAGGTCTCTTTTTGTTGCATTTTGCAAACCATTCTTGTGTTGTGCTTTGCTACTCTTTTGGATGATTTGATGGTTTCAGTTTTCAAGATTTGTTTGTAATTTAGGAATTTGTGGAAGCCAGGCGTACAGCAGGACTTCATAATACCCCTCCTTGTTCGTGGTCTCTTACTCCTCCACTGGAAATAAAAGGAGTTCCTTCTGATGCATTATCTGCAAATGCAGGATTTGTAACATTTGGTTAGTGTCAGGATCCCAATGTATATGTGTGTGATTTTTTTTTTTCTCTTTCTAACGTCACTGCAATATGTTCGACTATGCAGTTATTTTCCCCCGTCATGTTGAAGGTCATAAATTGGATCGTACAGTATGGAATCTGTCTACTTTTCATGCCTACGTTAGCTATCATGTTAAGGTGTGGATTTCTTCAAACCAAATATTTCAGTTGCATAGATATGTATTCAGTATTGTTATGACAATGTACATGCTGATCTTAATTTGTTATCATGAAGATGTTACCATCTTTTGCCTGAACTATTATTGTTATGCATTATTTAGCTTGGGATTTAAACTATTATCTTTGTCACTTAAGGAATAATAGTTTGAAATGATAAGCAAATATTTTACTCTGAAATATTTAGCTATGAAGGATTTTGTTGGATCTTAAATAAAACCAAAAAATATTTTCTTGTTCTATAAAAATACTTTTGCACTTAATTTAACTTATTCAAAGTATAATTTTTATTTAGAAACAGAGGGACATTGGTGGAAAGTGTTGGAGAGAGTATATGGTTTAATATAGATTCGATCACTTCCATTGTAAGTGGGGGATTGTGGAAGAGTTAGAGAAGCTTAAGCTTACTATTATCTACTTGTCTGGCCAGTAATCTATTTTTTATTTTTTTTTTTTAACAAAACCTGCATAAATGATGTTGCATCCTGATCTACATTGTGCATATTTGTGACAGTGCTCGGAAGGATTTATGCATACACGTATGCGGCGTCGTGTTGAGTCCTTGATTCAGGTACCCTTACATTTTATTTACTTATTGAAATTAACTTTGTGATTACAAAAAATCTTTTAGTGCTTCAGTTTTGTTTGACATTGCAGTAAAATATGTTTGATACTGGGAATGTTCTCTGTTTTTTCATTGAAAAGCTTTTTATGATCAGGGAATGTTCTCTGTTTTTTCATATTTTGTTCTAACACCGGCTTCTGGTTGTTGCTAAGGAACGCACTTAATTTGGAAGATTTAACTGGCATCCTAGGGCCCAACTAAAATACCATACTCTATTTTATCCATTGAAAAATTTGTACAGTTGAAGTGAACTTCTGCTGCATTGGCATGTGTTAGTGGTCATTTTCCCTTAAATGATGTGTCGAGTTTCACTGCACTTGTTTTCCAGGCTCTGGATCGTGCCAAACCAGACGTTGAGAATTCAAAGAAAACTTCATTCAATAGATCGTTCAAACGGCTGGTTAGTTATCTACATTTTTTGTGATGGTTTTTAACTATATTTTCTTTTATTTGTGTTTTATAATTAAACTTGATGTCTGAAATTTTTTACTGGCTTATAGGGTCTTAAAGATTCAAGTACCAACTCAATTTCGTGAAGGAGAAGTTTGGTGAGGAAGATGTTTGGCTTCTGCCCTCAATTGGACTATACAATCACCAACCAAGGAATCAATTTTGCATGTTTGCAGAATGTTCCAGATGCTTACAACTCGAAGATTGATTCTCCTTCTGAACCCTTCACGCTCAGTATTCAAGGGCTTGCTGGTCTATTTCTGCACATTGCTCCAGGAGCTTGTAATTTATTCATGGAAAAGAATAGGATACAAATACAAGAGAAACGACCAAACAAATTAGTTATTAAAATGTATAATTGTTTATCATCTGAATGCGCTGTACTATATATCTGTATTTGGGGACACGCATCAAAATATCTTTCTTTTTGAGGCATTCATCAAATTTTCCTTTCACTGTAAAGTATCTATTATTTGTTGATACAAGTTTAAAGATGTTAATGAGTTGATCTGGATAAACTATTTTAACGTGTAAAGGGTTTTGAATAAGATCATGCATAATACACATAAGTCCCTCAATCTCTAGGAAATCTGTCAGTTTTCAGAACTATTTGCCGTAGTTGACTTGAGCTGAAAAGATTTGTCAAACGTCAAAAATAGTAGCACAATTAGTAATATTTACAAGCTAATTAAGACCATGAAATCAGCACCTTAAGCATATTTCGTGTTAACGAGTCATCTAAATTTGTTGTTCCCTCTTCAAATGTTTTCTTGATTATCCCGGCAAACTTGTTGCTACAAGTGAGAGATATAAAATGTTCACCACCACAAGATAGGATTATAAGTTTAGTGAAAATTAAAAAATCTATCTCTAATGCTTATAATCTCTTTTGAAATTGAGCATCCTAAAAATTACCTTTTCTTTTACACTTTGTGGTGTTAATGGTGGTTACATGATAGAGGATTATTCTTGAAATCAATACAAGAAGAATACAAAAATGGTAGTTTAAAGAATTTATGATAAGGTTAAAAAGTGACATATAAGAAGAACAAATCTCTTTAATGTTCATGATGATACAAGAAGTTGGAAACTCAGAATATGAATACCATATCTTATAATTCATTTCTTGAATAGTTGAGTCATTTTGAGTTATTGTAATTTTCTTTTAAAGTTTTGAAGTTCTTTGGGTGAACTTTTAATTACGGTTTTCTATATTGAAAATTTTGTTGGCTAAGTGAGTAGTCGATGAGTTCCTTTTGTTTTTTAAAAAACACAATTTTATTAAGCAAATCAATTCAACCACATTCTTACTTTTTTTCTACAAGCGATGATTTCGCCACGTGATTCTAACATTTAAGTCTATTTATATGTTTTTTTAAGAACAAATATAGTACATCTTTGATTGGTCAATTTATGAAATTAGTTCATCCAAGAAAGGATTCTCTTGATTTTTGTTATAAAACATTGATTTTTTTATTATCAAAGATTGAATTCTTTGTTACAAATTTTTATTTACTTATCAATTTATTATATTATAGTATTTATTTTATGCATTCCTATTTTATCTATTTAGTATTCTCTTATTAATCTTATATATTTTGCAGAAGATACCCAAATTCAGAAACAATCATAAATTTTACTATCAATGAAATTGTTTCAAGGATAAAAGCGTTAGTAAATGTAGAATCATGTGAGAATGATGAATCCATGAGAGAAGAAAATAGAAAAGCCATTATGCAGAATATACATGTGTGGTAGGATATGAGAAAAACAAGGCTAATAAAAAAAATAGTGTACAAGGAGACTTCTAATGATATTCAGATCTGACTTTTAAATAACACAAACTGAAAATGTATTTCAGATTACAAAATTTTAAAATGCATTATTTTTATTAAATTTATTCCAAATTGTATAATTTAAAACATTTTTAGATTACATAATTTAGAATATATTTTAAAAAATAATTAAATATGTTTTTAGTATTTAAGTTTTGACACGAAATTAAAATTTATTTATTTATGGGTCATGCATCCCACTCTCAAGATCATCTTTCAATAAGGGTACATAATGGGGGTGGAGGAAGAAAACATGTTGGTGAAGGAAGCAATATGCCCATTATATCTTCCTTGCTTTTGTAAATTTCTTGAACCACCTTTCATTCATTTTGAAATGGACTTTAATAATATATTTTTCACACTCAGAAATTGTCAATTTCCTCATATCCCCCATCAAATTTCTTCATGCACCTCACAATACAACAAAAATACTCAAATACCCTTTACCATGGCACCAGGTTAACTTTTAAATTTTTTGATTCAAACATATGTTCCTCAATACAACAAAATAATATTTAGCAAAAACGTTTTTTCATATCTATTGTCTTTTACGAAAATACTATCCCATCAAAATAATAATATATCAAATGATCAAAACAGTTTCTTAATATGTTAATTTGATAAAAAATAAAATAGTCTCAAAATTAAAGAATATAACGTAATTGTCGCATTTATTACATAAACTAAATCAAAATTTACCTTCCATGATTGTCACTAATTTACATATTCAAAAATAAAAATGGTCATTCAGAAAAAAAAAAAAAACAAAATTATGAACTTTCACTCTGCAATCTCATCATCCGCTATCTGCTAATCCGAGTCACTGTCCAAATTTTCCATTCCTTTCAAGCCTCTGCGTTTTTGCTGCACATCCAACATGATAAGATCAGATATATCCAACATGATAAGATCATATTTTTGATTCTTATGGTTGAAATTTCATAAACTAAAACAAAATTGTTGGATACCTTCTTTATGGACTTCTTCTCCCTAACCTCATATCTGCTCTTTGTCAGTTCTGATAGCCACATCCCAGGGAAACAACACTGTAAACCAATTTTTCATTTGTTCTCAAGTAAGGAAAAAGAAACCAATTATGTATATATATTTTGTTTCAGTTTTTTTCAAATTACAAGTGTTTCTTGGTATACCTGCAGAATCCTGTCAACATTCTTTGCTCTCTTCTTTGGTCTTTGAGGGATTTTTGTCCCCTTCATAGCAAGAAAGTCATCTTCTTTCTCCTTTCTTGAGAGAGCTATGTATATCCTTGGCCACTGAATCACCTCAACAGTGACCTTGTTTCCATTGGCAGCAAGGGATGAGGAAGCAGGAGTAGTGGCAACTACACCTTCCTGTTCAGATTGCACTGAGGCTGAATCTCCTTGACTATTATTCATTCTCTCAGAAAATGCACTTGGCTTTTGGAACTTTACCGATCCAGAAGAACCTACCCTTCTGCTACTTCTTTCCATGCCAGAAGAACATACTTTTGGTGCTGCAGATCTAGAGACAACTGGGTTACTCCCCTGACTGTTTCTTGAAGGTGACTCACTTCCACCCAAAGAGGGATCTTCCAAATTCCTGTCTCCAGACAGAAAAAAAAAAAAAAAAACTCTTTTTTACTTGACTATCTAGTTTGAAATTGAAGCAGCAGAAGTAATCAAGTTCTTCAACAAGTTTAGATCCACTGTAATGTAGATTCAGAAACCAAAACAAATTGGTTGAAGTTGAACACTGTTTTAAGAAAGTCACCTTCTTTGGAAAACAGTAGAAGCAAGGTGTTGTGTTAATAAGAAGAGGAATGACATAAAAAAAAAGCAGGAATTTTGCTTAGATATGAATGTTCAATGTCAGTACAAGATAAAAGGGAAACAAAGTACAGTCCAAGAAAGTTTCAAAGAATTAGGTCATTTTCGGAATGACAAAATGGGGAGAGGGAAATAGTCCATTTTGGCACTTTCACCAAGGTTGAGATCAGACAAGTTTGATCCAAACTCAAATGCCATTGAATCAAAACAAAAAAAAAACAGTGATACTAAGAAAGATAGATAGATAGATAAGTAGGCAGAAAGAAATGTGTGGTTTTACAAGACATGATTAATTATGACAGAAGGTAATATGTTGAACCTATTTAAGAATGTAAATATAGAATGAGAGTGATGATACCTAGGGCTGTGCTTTCTAGCTCTGCCGCTGGAAGCAGTAGAAGAAACAAGTGGTGGTGGCGGCGGCGGCATGGAGAAGTTGGGAGGAAGAGAGTGAGAGATTCTTCTGATGTTGGTGTGAACAGAAGATGATGAGTCTTCAATGGCAGCCCTGGAGAGCCTTGATCTCTTTCTGTGACCCCATTTCAGAAGCACATCACCACCACTTGGACTAGTGCTCGTGCTCATGCTGTGACTGCTCTCTGCTGTTGTCTGAACAGAATCAAAATGGGACATGTTGGTCTTGTTCTTCTGTTATATATATATATCTATGACCAGAAGATGATTATATGAATCTGAAACCTTTGTTTTCAAAACCACCTCACCAAGAAGATGCACAAGATGCTGCTGCTTCTGTTGCTATTGCTATTTCAACTTTCCATTTGTATTATTATTATTATTATTATTCTTGCATGTGATACCCACCATGTTCCCTTTTCTTCTATTTCCATCCCTTTGAGAGAAACATTTCAAAGAATAAAAAGTAAAAATCTGTATAAGAATAACATCATCTTTACTTAATCAATAATTTAGTCACACATTCAAGATCTTCATTTAGATGTAACTTAACAATTAATGGATTTTATTTATTTATTTTTCATGAAAAATGATTAAGAAATAGGAGAAAAAGAAAATGTGATAGAAAATATTATTGCATTGGAGTTCATGTATCTAGCTGCATTTGACAGCATGAAAAGGAAGAGAAAGGAAAAGAAGTTTAAATGTGATGTGAATATTAGAAGATTTAAGAGACTGATTGAAAAAAGAAGTGTGTTTGCAGCATAAAAATGCCTTTAAAAACATAACAGTTTATTATGTGTCAACATATTTATTTAAATTATTAATAAAAAAAATTAGTAAAATATGACCTATGTGTATTATATGTCTTATTATTTACTTTAAGAGTATACAAAATATGTTAATATATAAATAAATATTCGAAACATATATAAGGTAAGAATTTCATCTTTTAAGATATATAATACACAAAATTTGTTAAAAGAAAAAAAAAAACTTATAAGACTAACATGTCTTTATAAATTTATAATTTAGATTTTAATCCTTCTAATTTTTGTTGTTGTCAAGTTATAGTTCTTAGTCTTTAAAGAGACCAAAAAGGGACTTTTAGAATAAGTGGGAGGGTTGAATAAGTTTGATCAGGTGATTGGGTTCACTATAAATTTAAATTTAAATTAAAAAAATATAGAGTTTTTTAGATATGAAATAATTGACTTAACTTGTGAATTAAAAGTAGTAATAATGTTGAAGTAAGTTATAGGTAGGCTGTTATATTACCTACCAATAATAATCATTATTGTTATTAATTTATTATTATTTTTAATCATATAAAATTTTCATATTTTTATTAATAGTAAAAATTATAATATTATTAAATAATATTAAAATAATTTAAATGTTCAAGATATTTATTTGTTTAATTAAGTAGGTTGATTTACATGGAGGAATGAATGACCACATTAATTGTGTTCTTTTAAATAGGAAGATAGAGTAAATACCAGTCCTAGACTCTTTGACTGATGACCAAGTAGAGTAGGGTAAGTTTATTGTTCTTATATTAAGTTCTCCTAATTAATTAATTCAGTTCACCCACTTTTTAATTCAATTCATATAATAAAGTTCAAATGAATTTATAAATAATAAAATATATAATACGTTTTATAATACTCTAAAATAATATAATTTTAAAAAATACTTAAAAAATGGTACTTTTGTAAGTATGATTTTTAAGAAAATTGAATGGAAAAGTAAAAAGTTTTGATAGGATATCTATGTCTACTTCTAAATGAATCAATGTTTCTAATGTGCACTTCTTACCAATTTATATTTTTATAAAATTATCAATTTATATTTTTATTACATAATAAAATTATGTGTATTTAGTAAAGCATAAAAAAATCCAATTAAAATTAAAATATAACACAAAAAATGAATTCTAAAACAGAGTATGTTCATATGACGACAGTGACGAAGAAAAAAATTATGTTAGTCCTTTCGTTTATAAAATATTTACTTTTTATCTCCTATATTTAAAAATATGTCACAATAATTTTTATTTAGTTTTTAATGGTAAAAAAAAAAAGGTACAGATAAAAATAATTTAAAATTCTGTCATATAACTGTTGCACATTCAAAACAAGAAATGAATTGAATAATTGTGTCATCTAGTTCAAATAAAATTCTCTATTTGAAAATACATTGTATCACTACTGGAAGAATTGTACAAGAATAATAATATCTGATTTTAAAATCATCATAAAAATTTGAAAGGGTGATTATAATTTAATATTAAATAATGTGAATTTCAAATATTAGGAGACTTTTGAAGAAAAATCATTCAATAGAAATTTACAAACAACTACAAACTCTTTTTCAGTTGGGTTGGATCTTTCAAATAGGTTTAGAAGCAATAATTTATCCATAACTTGTAGACATATTTTAGAGATTTTTAACAAGTACACATCTTTGTTGTTAAGAGTAAATATTATAAATAATAAATGTTATATTTTGTTAAATAAAAAATGTAAGAATAGATAAAAATATATATCAAGTTAATTTTGTGTGTGTGCTTTTCCTTTTGGATGATCTAGCGAGATTAAAAAACTTAATTCCTCAATATGCTGATGCACTTCAAGCCTGATAAAATCATATGAATTAACTCGAAAGAAATGTTGCCGCATTAGAATGAATGTAATTATAATTAGACAAGTTTATATTCTGACAACCATCAGTCACATGTATACCTATTTTACATCCCATAACAATACTAACAAATATTAACATGCAGCCAAAAATTTAAAAAATGAACTTGATTTTGTCAAAGCTGCTCCATCCATTCCTATGCTTCTGGACATAATTAAACAGGTCAGACCAGTTGTTGATTGTCTTCAGCACATTCACATGCATAGATGCCTTAATTATTTTCTGAAACTTGAGATTATCCTCAGAACAGCAAGATAATGTTAACCAGGACCGATGGTAGACTTACTCTAATCTGTTCTCAGAGTTGTAAAAGTTTTATCTGCTTCAAAAAGCAGATTTATCCTACAAAGCACACTTGTAAATTTTATTTTCATGTGCATAGCAGTAAATAACTAAAGAAGGATTTACAAAATTTTCCTATTGCATCGTTGAGGTCATTTGCTTCAGCTACTTTATCTCCACCACAATAGATAAATGCCTTATATGTATCACTAAAATGAATCACAATGCAGATAGCTTCTTCCTTTTTGGGTTTGTCTTGCCTGAAGAATCACCAGAGTCTCTTCTCTTCTTGTTTCTCTTGTCATCAGGGTTATCATTAGGGTTAACAGCTGCACCCTCATCGACCTTTTCTTGCTCTTCTAGTGCATCTTTTACAAAAGCTTTTAACCTCCATAGAGTGTAGTCGCTCTGTGTAATGATGAAAACATGTGTAACTAGAAAAATGCTAACAAAGTAACTAAATTAAATTGGATAGGATAGAAAATATTTAAAATAGAGGAAAATTGACATTGTCAACTAGCAACGAATAATAGTATTGACCTGAGCATCTAAGTCAAGGTCCACCTCATCACCCGTAGGTTGGAAGATTGGGTTAGTCTCAGCAACCACATCCAATGCCCTATACAGGTTTTCTAAAGACAATTTGCCTAAAGTTACACCAAGCATTTTCTTCTCTTGAGTAGACAGTTTCCTGCAGTGTCATCAACATCGGTAAAGAAAGCAAAATGCAAAATCCAAAATACGCTTCAACATCATAGGAATATGACCAGAAAAAAAAAAAAAAACTACATACTATCATAAAACAAGCATTTGGAGCTCCAGACTGAAATGCAATATATTGGACCAAATATGATAAATGACTTTTAAACAAACCTGCACTTTTGAATCACCATTTCTTTGAGACTCTTCAACTGCATATCGACCTCATAAAGCTGAAATAATATGTTGTTGATAACATAAAATATCTGATGTACTCCTATGTGGCATCAAATTAATGATATGCTCGGAAAAACAAAACATTAGCAAACAATAACCAACCTCAGTGCTTATATCCTTAGCTTTATTGGCATATGTTGTCTCCTGAGCAAGCTGAATGTCTAACTGTGCCTGTGCTTCTTCCTCTAATTGTCTCTTTTCCTACCATTCGCAAATATAGAAAAGTAATATTACATAGAAGTGGAGAACCAAAGTCACATCTGTAACAACTGTAACCTCTAAAATTGTAAGAATTTCACTTTTCTATTAAAGAATTCCATTTAGATAGAAGACATATAGACAAAGGACAACACAGGACCTTCCTTAAAAATATACAGACAACGAAAACAAATGCCCCATTCAGCTCTAGGAGAGTCACCTTTTCATATGACCTAAGGTATTGAAGTTGTCATCCCTATAGAAATCTCAGAAACATCTTAAATGATCAATAACTTTGAGGAGAAAGTAAAAATCTATTGGAGGAGTGTAACTTGATCGATGAAAGAAGAGCAACCACCCACTAATGAGCCAAGGCTTCCAAATTTGGATCAAAGAAAATATATTCAAATAAAACAACTGTATTCACTAATAAATGTAACAAATTTCTTTAATACACTAACAAATTCAACTATGTTCTTTAATTCACTAACAAATTCAACGAATTTCTTTAATTCACTAACAAATTCAACGAATCTCTTAAATTCACTAATAAATGTAACAAAATACCTATAATCAGCTAAGAAGCCACAGGATTCATACCTAAACATCACTATGAATCATTTCAAAACAACATGAACACGATGAGCACTAGATGGAAAAGGAAGTGTTTTACTTTTAGTCAATTTGCAAACAGAACAAGAAACATATGCACCAATACCGATATTGTTATTTCCCAACAAACCAGATTAATGTGAGACGAAAACAATTAATTTCAGATGCCCCAATTTTTTATGCCAATCCTTAGAGATTCAAAACATTAACACTAGCAAAACGAGATATGACAGGAAACAAAATAGTGAGGAAACAATACTCCACTTCAAGCCCCTTTGCAATCACCTTCCTCTACACCTGCTTCCATACATGACAACCAGCCCAAGAAAATTTGTAGGGTCTTATTATGATCTATGTTACAGTCTCCTGATTTACTATCCATACTTCTCTTTCCAATCTTGAGTAAGATATTGATTTTGACTAACTTGGATGACAGGAAACAACCTAGCACTAATTGAAGATTTTAAGCAAGAAATGACATCCATCTTTCAGACGACTGATCTTGGTCTTATGACTTATTTTTGGACATGGAGATCACTCAAAAGACCTAGATCTTTGTTTTGTCAAAAAAGAAAAAGAAAAATATGCAAATGAGATTCTAAAAGATTTGCATGAGTGTGGATCGATCAACACTTCAATGAATCAAAAGCAGAAGTTTGCCAAGGAGTGTTAGAGTGTATACCTAGTTATGTTTTGTATGTACTCTTTAGAGTTTTTAGCAATTACTAACAACTATATCTTTTGTTGGAGAGTTTTTCTTTTGAAACATTTTCTCCTTGGGTTTGAGGCGGGGGTGTTAGAGTGTATATTTAGTCATATTTTGTAAGAAAAATTTGTATGTACTCTGCTAAAGCTGTTAGTTACTACTAACAACTTACCTTTTATTGCAAACAGTTACCTATAATTACTCTTGTAAACTTCTTATTTGAGTAGTGAATAAAGAATGTATACAATTCAGTTTGTTATAAAATTTTCTATTGTTCAGTTCCTTTTGCAAGGAGGATGGAACCAAGAAAGCTGATGAAACTCATTTTAGAAGCTTGATTGGGCGCCTAATGTGTCTTACATCTACAAATGCCTGACATCTTATTTCCTGTTAGCTTGAGATGAAGACACATGCCCTGTGCTAGTGAACTGCACTTGAAGGCTGCAAAGAGAGTAGAAAGATAAATCAATGAAACTGTCAATTATGGAGTCAAATACTACATGGTACAAGAATTTAAATTATTTGGCTTTTCTGAAAGTGACTGGGCAGGTAGCTTCGATGATATGAAGAGTGCTTTAGAGTATTGTTTCAGACCGGTTCAGGTATCTTTTTCTTGCTGTTCAAAGAAGCAAAAGGTTATATCTCAAACCACAGAAGAAGCTGAATTTCTAGCAGCAATTCTAACTTTAAATCAAGCTATTTGGTTAAGAAATATTCTAGCAGATTTGGAACTGAAGCATGAGCAAAGCACACAAGTTTTTGTCAATAATCAAACAACTGTTTCAATCTCCCACAATCTTGTGTTTCATGGGAAGGCAAAGCACATTAGTGTCAAGCTATTTTACTTAAGAGAAGTGTAAGAAATTGGAGATGCAAGTCTGACTTAATGTAAAACTGAAGATCAAGTTGCTGATATGTTTACAAAGATTTTTTCACCCTGCAAGTTTTGAATTTTTGAGGAAGATGCTGGGAGTTTGCAGACTCCAAAGTAAGGAAGAGGGTTGAGAATGCGCCTCTGAGATTCTGTCAAAGTATTAGTTTGAATAAATCAAATTAGTTATTCTGCTGTCAGTGAGTTAGTTTTTTATTTTAAGTTAGCTTCTGATTTTATTTTCCCATTGTCAATAACAGTTCCTAAAACCATGGAGCATAATCCTTCTTTTCTGTTGTTTGAATGTATTTAAATGTCATATTAGATTAAATAAAATATGCTTCTGCAGAAGCAAAAAACCGAGTCACGTTGCCTTCTCTACTACTTCTCTTATACCTTTTCTTTATCCAAAGTTTAAAAGAACCTACATTAGCAGAAAGACCTTCCAATGAAGTTATAGTACTTTACAAATACAAGATTATCTGGCGGATATGTTAAGAACTTCCAACTGACCAAATGAGGAACGTAACAAGTTATGCGAAGAACATAAGTTCTTAGGACTCAACAAATGGTTGTGAAGATCACACATGTGAAGAACGTAATGTTCTACTTCCTAGGAGTAGATAAAAGGTTATGTGAAGAACATGATCTAGGACCATATGAAAAAAATGGCAAAGTTATATAAAAATCATAACTTCCAAAAATTTGACTCAAGGTTATGTTAACATAACCCAAAACCGGCATGAAGAAAATGGTGGGGTCACATAAGCAGATTTAGTGCTAAAGATTATGAAAAAGATGCACACAGTGTGAAAGAGCTTATTATCCTAGGACAATATTGAAATGTTGAGAAATACCGTTAATGATACTGCTTCGTAGGATGATATAGCAAGTCTATTAAAAGCATTGCAAGTTCGCAAAGTTGTCACTTAATACTAACAATTTTCATAAGCTCATTTAATACTATTATTTATGTTTGAGCATTTCATAGATGTGTACGAGCATGATATCAAAGTATCACAAAGAAAAAAAGGAAGATGAAGTAGACATTTATTTATTATATTAAAGAGGAAGGAAATCGTGTGCGTCCAAAAGAAATATACAAATAACCCAAAGAGAATGTAGACGAAATAAAATTTCCTAAGCAACATTGCACCAACAACCTACCCCATAACATTGTGTAAGCATTAACATCTACCTAGCCTCATGTTTTATCCTTGTATTATACAATGAGGCAGTCAGTTCTAATCAAAAGTTCTTGGGGGAAAAAGGACTACTTATAGGGTTTGTCCAGAACTATTCAAAGGGCTAGTGCATAACCAGCTCATGTGGGTGTCGAGGCTATAAACCTGAGTCTCACATTCAAAGTATGGAATTTTAGTGTGGGATTTATAAGGCCCTGTCCTCTCCAACTACAACTACTAGCTTCTGCAGAATGGTTCTCCAAGATTTGTGATTAGAAAGCTTCATTTCAAAAATTAAGGAACTAGATTGGTACCTCTTCAGCAACTTTAGGTAAGAGTTGCAACCATTTTTCCTCAAATTTTTCTAGTAAGGTCTTTGCCATAACATGGACATCATGTTTTTCATTGTTGTATTTCATTGCATTCTTGAATATCAACCTTACATCTGCGTATATCTCCCGGACATTATTATATCCTTGGCCTTCCTTTGCTTCCATTTTACTTTTGATTGTACTGAAATCCATGGGCTTATCAATCACCTAGGGAAGAAAATTAAGCTAACTCGTTTTAGAAAAATAATCAAAGACAAGGAGCAAAAATATTATTATTATAAAAGATATATGGCCAATTAGTGAAACCAGCGTCACCACTTGCTGGAGAGAGACCAAATCAATATTTAAACGTTTTTTCAGAAAAAAATATTTTTCATGCATATTTGCTTATAGGTGGGGCAAAAGATAAAATATAACTATAGGGTAAACAGAGAGAAAAACTTTAAAACAGAGAAAAGGCCTTACCTCATAATAGTCATGAAGCCTGAGACCTTCTACATCAACAGGATCCAAGAATGGCCAAGCCCATTTATGCTGAGTTATCTGCAAAACTACAAAATGTATCATTATTTTGTTTTCAAAGGAACTTGGAAGGGTTAATATATATTCAACAGAAAAGGCGGAATTCATTTTGACCATCAATCAACATGCCATTTCTAAAGCTTGTAATAGTAAATTAAATCCAAACAAACAGCCTTTTAGCAATGTATTCACAATAAATAAAATAAAATTGAGTACAGACTAGACACTATCTTTTAACTATAAATTGAAAATTGGAGATTTCTAAGCAATGAATTAGGCATTGTTTTCTAAGAGAAAGTGTGACCATGAAATGGGAGGAAAGAAAACAAGATTGTGGACATAGTGTAACGGAGGAAATCCTAATTAGAATTAATCAGTCAAATATTCAGGATTAGACTCAGTTATGGATGCTATACAGGATATATCAGCAAGCACCATGACAAGTGCATATGGGTGAAGTAAAATTTAATATAGGCCACCAGTATAAAGTTCAATACAAGCCCCATCCAACCAACAAGTATAACTATAAATAGTTAATCAAAATGTAAACAATAAGAAGTAATTGAAGAAGGTAAAAACAAGGGCAATGCCCCTTAGCCACTCACTCAAAGCAACCATATATTTTCTTACTAGACAGTATCAGATACATGAATTGAATGGCACCATAATGTTCTGTCAAATACTTGGTTTAGTTTTCAAGTGTAATAGAAAGAGCTAGGTGGTTGACATTAAAAATAGGATCGAATTCCCACATAGGTACAAGGTTCGACTTTAGCAATATTGAAAATGTTCAGTACATTTCATTTGAAAGGTAAGCTAAAAATTACCTTTTGGCATAACATCAACGCAAATGGATAAAACATTTTATAACATTAACTATAAAAGGAAATCCAGCTATAAGGAGACTTGGGAAAAACTACATTCGTAAAGATTACTACAAAAATGCTGCAAATTTTTTGCGCTTGCCTGACGCAATATTGTGGAAAACTGGCGCATAAGCTCTTGCATTCTCTTTGCAGCGGCAGCTTCAGTATGTGATGCATCTTGCATAGGCTTTTTGGTGCCAGTAGGATGCTTCTCCCTGCCCTTCTCTTTTACAAGTGAGCCACCTTTAGAATTATTACCTTGAATGTTATCGGTGGATTCATAGAACTGTTCAACCTCAGTCACTTGCTTCTCAAGCTGTACAAGGCACTGTAAGATTATTTTTTTAACTAAAAGAAAAAAACTAACATTAAGCCCACAACTCCAAGACAGTAAATTTGAACTTAGCACCAAACCTTTATATTAAACAGTTTAGAGTCTTTAGACCATCAAACATTGATATAAAAATTATACATATTCCTTCACTTACATATCAGCTGGATAGTAATGGAAGTATGAAAGCCAACTTCTTTATAAATTTATGGTTAAGATTAGTAAAAATGGCAGAAAGAACAAAGCATAGAGTCTAGGGTATCAAACAATGATCTATGAATAACTGTATAACTGATCAAAACAAAGTCCTAATTCAAATTAGGTTCACTAGTTGTGGTCTCATTACTAAGTCAGGCCCAAAAATTAAAATCTCATCAAATGAAGGCCACAGCCACTAGCTATTAAAAGGCTACATAATAGTCATTTGAAACTTAATTTAATAAAAATCACATTAAAATCATAACAAAAGGGAAAAAAGAAAATTCTTCATGACAGCAGTGTTGGGGATACCCCAAAAGGAGAATATATCTATTTAACCCCCCGCCCCTTAATCATGAAGAAGAAACAAATTCAATTCGCAGGTTGTTTTGCTTTTGGTTGCACATTGTGAGCTTAGGCTCTGATTGAGTATACTTTCCATAAACACTTCTAAGTCAAAAAAATAAAATAAAATCTCTTATTAAGTTAAAAACTAGTTCATACATAACTTAAAGTCTGCTTTTGAAAAAGCTAATATGAGAAAGATTTTGCATAAGTTAATTTAGCTGACGAAAAACAAAATTTACTAATGGAAAAATTTATTTCATTTATCCTTATTATTGTCTTCTACCACAAGGCCATGAAAACATGTCTCTTCTTTGTTTTGTTCTGTCACATACAGAGTATCCACATCAAGTACAGGTCTCACTCTAAAATCTGTCCTGATTAACTTCACTCTATGAAACAATTAGTTTACGTACACTGCATTAGTTATATGGAAAAAAAAATGCATAAATTTTAGGCGTGCGTTAATTAAAATTTTCTCTACTTGTTGTTCACATGCTCTTCAGTCCTACCCCCTTGAACTAAAACCCTGATCATAAATCGCAATTAATAAGACAAAAGACAACGGTTTGATATATTTCATTTGCAGTGAAGTTTCTAGGGTGAACTAATTCACAGAGTCCTAATGAGAAAAGGAAAAATGCCCAAAACAAAAAGAAAAAATAAGAAGAAGGAATTGAGTACCTGGTTGACTCTGTTAAGAATTTGATGAACTGAAACCCTGAAAGGTTCCAAATAATCACGAGGTTCAGGCTGAGACAGAGGATCGGCGTCCATCATAAACAACGTTTGAGGACAAAGTTGGTGCTAAACTAGATTTGCGTGCCTATTTCTGTCGTCTGGTTATGCTTCATGACAAACTTCTCCCTCTAATTTTGGTGCCCTTCTCTGCTTCTTCTTCTTCTACTGTTTTCTTCAATTATTTTAGTATTATTTTTTATTAATTGTACTTATTTATTATTTTCCTCTCATAAATTAAGTTTTACTTATTTATTATTAATTGTAAAAGCAACTTCTTTTACTCAAAACAAGAATATAAATAATTTCAGCTTAGATGTATTTATTATGTTTAAATAAATTTTGTTAATATTATTTAAAAAATACATTAATATGATTTCTGTATAATTTATAAGAAGAAAAACTATTATGTAATTTCATTAAAATTAAAATGTAGCCTAATATATCTAATCATATTGCAAAACAATAATAAAAATATAAACGGTTAGATTTATGGATGTATCCACTACCATTTAAAAATCAAATACAAGGGTCATATTTAAAAAAAATAAGAAATATATAAATATAATATCAATTTAAGTTTTAAAATATCTTAGCAAAATTAAACTATTTCCAAATTAAATTGTGTTAATGATGTATTTTCTGTAATTAAATTTTAATTTAGCAAAAATACTTAAATTACTATAATAGCTTCATTTGAAAATGTAATTCATGATAATATATTATTTTGTCACTATAAGATATTTTTTTTATTAAATCCCTATATGAGTTTGAAAATATTATTTTGATTAAAATTATTCACAAGTTTAAATATTATTATTTTCGTTTTATTATATATATATATATATATATATATATATATATTATTGAAATTCAACCAATAGTATTTTAGTAGTATAGTATATTAATTTATGTTTATTTACTTCTTCTATCCTTGTATAAATGGTCGAGACTTGCTTTTTGTTTGAAGTAAAATAATATCGTATAAAAAATACGGATTAAATATATGTTTTTAGTTTTTTAACTATCGTGATTTTAGTTTTAATCTCTTTTTTTTAACTTTGGTTCATTTTAATCTTCTACGAAGAAATGTTTCATTCTAATTCTAACGTTTGCTAGCTCCTACCAAGGACCGAGGCCTCTGTCTTCTTCCTACGGCCAACAACCATGGCGACCTGTTAAAACCTCATCACTCAAAAATGAATTAACGTCTCCAAAATTAGACTTTGTTAAAAGCGTCTCATTCAATTTCATTTTCAAGAACAAGAATGAATGTTAAAATGATAAGGACTTCCGTAATTTGAATACAAAAGCACGAAAGATTTGGCATGGAATATTGGAGAAAATGAATTGTGCTTGTAGGATAAAGGAAAGAAATGTGTGTGGGAAGGAGAAAGAGAAAACCATGTTGATTATTAGGGAGGGACACAGAGCGACGGTGAAACTGGGGCGACCTTGTAGTGGAAGGACTGAGTTGTCGGTGATTATGTTGTTGGTGTTGCGTCTTATTCTTGATTCGCTTCCCAACGACAACACTTTCTCCTTTTCTTCCTTTGAAATCATTCATACTCTCCTCTTTTCTCACCTTCAATCTCATATCTTTATTCTAATTAATCTATGCCTTCTAACTCTCTCTCATCTTCTCTTTCATTCTCCAAGAACCCTAATGATCATTACTTTCATTAATTAAAGGGTCTCGTTATTTTGACAATCATCTTTTAACACATGACAACGATAATTGTCAACCTCCCATTTGTTCATTTTTCTTTTGTTTTATTGATAAAATCTTTTCACGAAATTGAAGAAGGTTTCAGAAAGTTTTCGTTCTAATTATATCCTTGCCCTGTTTCATTACAATTGAAGGTTCTCTCTCTTGGTTTTCCTTCTCTCCTGGGTTTTGGTTCTCCGTCTGTTTTCATTCTCTTTCTCCATTTACGTTATCGTTCTCGCAGTTGGTTGTCGTTCTTAGTGTTCAAAATGGCAAGTTCCGGACAACAACTTCGTTTGAGCAAGGTAAATGCGTTCTTCGTCGATTTTCTTCTCGGTTTGGGTTTTGGGTTTTTCATTTTGTGTTGTTTTCGTTGAGCAGATGACCCCTTTTGGTTTTTTGGTTTTTTCCTTTGGTGTTTACATTTGTGTTGTTTTCATTGAGTAGTTGACTGTTCGTCATTCTTTTTCAACAAAGTATGTTTATACTTTAAACGAACGCTTGACAGAGGAGCAACGGTCACTCATTTCGAAGACTCCATTTGCTTGGTTTTTAGACTTGAGTGGTAAAGTTATATTCAATAACAAAATTTTGAGGGAATTATTGTTGAAATGGGTGGATTCGAGAAGTGCTTTTGTAATTGGAGACAAAGTTCTGAATATGAATGAAAAGGATTTTTGTTTAGGATTAGGATTGAGTTTAGACGGTGATAGTGTAAACTTAAAGGATACAATAGGTAGAAGTAAATGTATGAAATACTTAGGTAAGGGAACTAAATATTTGAATTTCATTTACAAATTCTTGTTGAAAAAACATAAAAGAAACATACCTTATGATCATTTCTGTAGCTTGTACATATTGGTAGGGATATGTGAGATTTTATTTCCAAACCGTAGTGGACGAGTGTTTCCTATAATGTTTGAAATTTTTGACAACTTAAGTGGTTTGAGTAATTACTGTTGGGGTAGTTTAGTGTTACAAAGTTTGAGCAAAGCTTCGGATGCTGTGAAGAAAGGCAAAGCTACAACCAACATTTCTATTGATGGTTGTGTTTACATGTTGCAGGTAGTTCTTATTTATTTATTTGAGAAGTAAATTCTTGAATATTTGTTATTTGATTGAGTAATTTATAACAATAACATGTTTTTTAGGTATGGTTTTGTGAGCATTTCATTCCTCCCGAAGGTGCAATAGAGAAATTTCCAAGGATCTTGCATTGGATGAATAGAAATGTGGGAGACAACATCGTCAAACGTGTTTTGGAGATGAGTGTGGTATGATATATTGACTTGTGAATGTTATGATATATTGACAGTAGTTTTTTAACATGTTATATATTGTTAAATGTTTGGTTCATGTTGTTGATGAATTTGGTGCTTCAATGAAGGATAACAAGGATGAGAAGGAAAAACAACCACCACCAAAAAGGAAGGATGACCAATGATCAACAAAAAAAATGCTTAAAAGAAAACGTAAAGAAAGTTTGATGCATACTCTAGAGGAGCAAGAATCTGTAATTGAAGAACTTAAAAAGAGGGTCAATGTCCTTGAGGCAGAGTTGGCGGAAGAAAAGGTTAGAAGAACTAAAGATTATGGTCAAGAAAGTGCGGCACGTGCAGAACCATTCATTAACAGTACCTTTGTTTCCCCGGGTGGAATGTCCAACAATGAACCAGGTGGAATGTCCAACAATGAACCTCCTTTGAAGACGTATGTGAGGGTAGGATCAAGAAAGCGTTACAAGAACCAAGCGCTTAGGACACCGTACACTGGAAATTTAGTACTTAGAATTAAAAAATGACTGATTATTGTATTGAGTTTATAATACGCGAGTAATAGGACAATAATAGGACACTGTAATTAAACTTATTTTGTTGAATTTAGACAAGATGCATGTTTGGTTCCATCAAGTAATGTAATTTATCATTGCAATTTAATTGCCTACGTTATTGAAGTGCTTTACATTTTGATTTGTTAAATATTTTTAATAATAAAGTCGTCATTTTTAGGAATTGTTAATGTTAGTGATACAAGAATGAAATAAGGTTTGCGGCTTGATGAAGTTAGCTGAATTGGTTAAGATTTTGCAGGAAAAAACAGCCTTGTAATCGTTTACGAGTGGCTTGTAAACGATTACGCGAAAGAATTTTAATTTTTGGACAACTGGTTGAACTACAAGAGCCACTTGTGGTCACCTGGGTCACCACAGTTCAATTGCAGTGTTTTTTCACACAACTCCATTGGTTTTAATTGTAATTTGTTGTTTAAGTGTGTCTAGTGCCTTGAAGGTCAAATATTAGGTAATCCATCATGGTGTAGGGGACCACCTTTGATGGTAAGAAGCACATAGGTGAAGTCCTATAAGCAGGGCACCCAAAAGTACCCTTGTAATCGTTTACCAGGCCTGGTAAACGATTATGCGAATGATTTCTGAGTTTTGGACAAGTTGTTCAACAGAAGGAGTCATCCGTGTTAACCTGGGTGATCACAGTTTAATTGCAGTGTTTTTTCACACAAGTCCATTGGTTTTAATTGTAATTTGTTGTTTAAGTGTGTTTAGTGGTTTGAAGGTCAAGTAATTTTTCACCATGGTTCAGATCAGGCACTGAGATGAAGTCCTGCAACCTGTGCAGGAAAAAACACCCTTGTAATCATTTACGAATGACCTGTAAACGATAACGCGAGAGAATTTTGGTTTTTGGACAAGTGGTTGAACTGAAGGAGCCACCTGTGGTAACATAGGGGACCACAATTCAATTACAGTGTTTTTTTCACCCAAATTGAGTTGTTTTAATTGTAATTGGTTGTTTATGTGTGAGTAGTGACTTAAAGGTCAAGTTTTGGGTACCCCATGACGGAGTAAGGAACCACCAAGGTTCAGATCAGGCATTGAGATGAAGTCCCGCAACCTGTGCAGGAAAAAAAATACCCTTTGTAATCGTTTACGAATGGCTTGTAAACGATTACACGAGGAAATTTTGGTTTTTGGGCAAGTGGTTGAACTGAAGGAGCCACCTGTGGTAACATAGGGGACCACAATTCAATTGCAATGTTTTTTCACCCAAATTGAGTTGTTTTAATTGGAATTGGTTGTTTATGTGTGAGCAGTGGCTTGAAGGTCAAGTTTTGGGTACCCTATGATGGAGTAGGGAACCACCAAGGTTCAGATCAGGTACTGAGATGAAGTACCGCAACCTGTGCAGGAAAAAACGCCCTTGTAATCGTTTACGAATGACCTTCAAACGATTACGCGAGAGAATTTTGGGTTTTGGACAAGTGGTTGAACTGAAGGAGCCACCTGTGGTAGCACATGGGACAACAATTCAATTGCAGTGTTTTTTCACCCAAATTGAGTTGTTTTAATTGTAATTGGTTGTTTATGTGTGAGCAGTGGCTTGAAGGTCAAGTTTTGGGTACCCCATGATGGAGTAGAGAACCACCAAGGTTCAGATCAGACACTAGGATGAAGTCCTGCAACCCGTGTAGGAAAAACACCCTTGTAATCGTTTACGAATGGCTTATAAACGATTACGCGAGAGAATTTTTGTTTTTGGACAAGTGGTTGAACTGAATGAGCCACCTATGGTAACATAAGGGACCACAATTCAATTGCAGTGTCTTTTCACACAAGTCCATTGATTTTAATTGTAATTTGTTGTTTAAGTGTGTCTAGTGCCTTTAAGGTCAACTTTTGGGAAGCCCATCATGGTGTAGGGGACCAGGCACTGAGATGAAGTTCTGCAACCTGTGCAGGAAAAAGCACCCTTGTGATCGTTTACAAATGGCCTGTAAACGATTACGCGAGAGAATTTTGGTTTTTGGACAAGTGGTTGAACTGAAGGAGCCACTTGTGGTAACATAGGGGACCACAATTCAATTGCAGTGTTTTTTCCCACAAGTCCATTGGTTTTAATTGTAATTTGTTGTTTAAGTGTGTCTAGTGCCTTGAAGGTCAACTTTTAGGAAGCCCATCATGGTGTAGGGGACCACCAAGGTTCATATCAGGCACTGACTACAACCTATGCAGGAAAAAACACCCTTGTAATCGTTTACGAATGGCCTATAAACGATTACGCGAGAGAATTTTGGTGTTTGGACAAGTGATTGAACTGAAGGAGCCACTTGTGGTAACATAGGGGACCACAATTCAACTGCAGTGTTTTTTCACCCAACTTGAGTTGTTTTAATTGTAATTGGTTGTTTATGTGTGATTTTCAATTGTTTAATTGTCCATTAAATACGCAATTATCTTACTACTTAACATTTTGTCAAATATAATACGTGAAACATTCAACCAACATTTAACATGAAAATATAAAATTCTCATACTCAATTTAAGTAATAAAAACAATACAAAATTTCAGTAATGCATAAAAGATCGTAATGAGAGAAAATACATGTAAACAACAAATTCTAACTGTGAGGTGAAATGATAAAAGGGGGTGCGAGACTGCTGCAGTCGGTCCTCAATGTTCTCAACTCGTGATTCTAGGGCGTCAAATCTTGTAGCAACATAGGTTTGGAGTTGTTCAATGCATTTTATGACATCATCTAGTGTTGTAGAAGATCTTTGTTGTTCATTATCTTGCACTTGTCCGCATTAACGTTGTTGATTGGCTGTTGTCTTTCGAAATCCACACTCCGTCTTCATTTTGCACAACAATATATGGAGATTCGAACCCGCCACTACACGACAATATAAAAACATGTCTATTAATTAACAATGCGAGGATATAAAATACACTACTAAAAAAATACCAATACTTCATCTTACTTTTGGGTTTTACGCTGCCATTGAACTTGCACTTATATGATAAACCAAAAACAATGGTGGACATTGTTAGGATTGGCGCAACACGATAAAAACAATGCTCCAAAACATGGCTAGGGTTCGACAACTTCTACTTACCAAAACAAGCGATAATGAGATAAGAAAAAAGAGATGAGACCAAGCAAGTGATGAGACCAACCAAATAATGAGAGCAAGAGAGCCGACGACAGAGACGAAAGTAAGCAAGCGAGAAACGCTAAAATGAAAATGAATAGTGAAAGCGTTAAAGCGCGAAACCAATTTTCAGAAGTTCTCAAATTCCTAATATACCCTTGCGTGTATTGTTTTTACTTCTTCAAAAACAGCTAACCACGTGGTGTTGTCAAATAGTTGGCAAAAAAACATTGTTAAACAAACGTTTTCGTTCTTTTATTGCGTTCGTGTCACATATTTACACCGTATTTCTTCCCCTTTTTTCGCTTCCTCTCTCCATTGCATCCACCTCCCATTTTATACTCACTATTCTCGCAAAATCATAGCTAAGTATGTTTTTCTTTTTAATATTTTTATTTGTCCACTAATTATAACCATGTTATTGACTGGTAATACTACTCTTTGGAGTTGGCTGGGAGATGTTTTGTGTGTTCAAATTAATCTGTGCACCTTAGAATCATTGTTGAATTTTGCAAGGATAATTATTCAACAGTCATGTTAAAGAAATGACATGTTCAGCTTTGCTTTTGGTATCGTTATAGTGTAGAGGTACAGTAGTGAGAAATTGCGGGACTTGCAAGACGCGACCAAAACCAAGCTTCCTATGACAACCGTATTGAAGAATGAAATTAAAAAGAGGTTTATATCAAGAATATAATGAATTATTGGAAGTCCCACATCGACTAAAAATAAGGTCAAATTATAATATATAAGTGAGGTACAAACCTCATATTACAAACCAGTTTTATGGAATGAATTAGGCTTAAACCCACTTTCTAAAATGAACAATTAATTTAAGTGGAGGGTAGATTGTATGGTGGAGAAAGGCATGTTTGTTTTGCTGAAACAAATAATCAATACCTATAAATATTATACGTTCATTACATTGTGAGAATGTTAGTCTCATTATACATTGACAATACCTTCGCTGGTGTGACCATTGTGATATTCAGCAGGAAGGACCTCATTGGGAATGCTCAGGATCTCACTCCTATGATTAGGGATGGCAACGGGTCGGGTCGGGTCGGGTACGAATAGTGCTTACCCGAACCCGACCCGACAAAAAAAAATTCACCCACTACCCGCACGGATATCCGCGGATATTTTAAAACCCGTGGATATCTGCGGATACCTGCAAATATTTTAAAAAAAAATATTTTTATAAATTATTAAAATAAAATTTAAATAGAATTACAAAAAAATACACAAAATATAATATAAATTAAATTAAATATAAATTAAAATTTAATTTTTGTTTTGGTTGAATTGGTTCAAGGGTCAGTCGTCCTTCTTTGCTTTGTTTTCTTTTGATCTTCAATCCTTCCTGAGAATGTCATGCACTCGGATGGGTTGTTGACGTGCTGAAGACACTCCAACGATCAGGATATAAAAAGGTCTAAATTTTATTAGGATAGAAGAGGAAGATTGTACCTAGACATCAATTGTATATTTATAGAGTTTCTGGCAGACAAGTCCATTGATTAACCATTAGTGCAGTATATTTTTAGGCAATCGAACCAAATAATCAATAATTAATACCGTATATTTTGTAAAGAGTAAAACAATCTGACCTATTAATACGGGTTAATTGTCCATAAATGACAATTAATTCCGATCGATATACTTCTTATAGTACAATTTTAATTAAATTTAACCTTTTAAAATATAAATTAATGTTAATTAAATTTAACCTTTTAAAATATAAATTAATGTTAACTTTAATTAAACTTAACTTAATAAAATAAAAATTAAATTTTTCTTTTTATTTTTTTCGAGTAGTGGATATCCGCGGGTACGGATAGTATAATACCCGCACCCGACCTGTTTATAAGCGAGTATTAAAATACCCACTATCCGCGGGTTTCAGATAGTAAATATCCATGGATATTAACTATCCGTCGCGGATTTTATCTGTGGATATTCACGAGCGCAAATTTTTTTGTCATCCCTACCTGTGATGTTTGATTTCAATATCCACGATGATAATGTTGTCAAAAAAGTTATCTCATTCAATCTGGCCTAAGTTAATCACTTACTGAACAACTTAATCCAGTTAATTTATTAATAAATTAGAAAAATTTGAATCCGATCTGATTTATTACATATTGATGGGTAAACATGTTACTTAATTATAATTTTTTTAAATAAAAAAAATTACAAACTTTATATAATTCAAATCTAAACAAATTTTATTTCCAAATTTGACTTTGTGTTTAATTAGTTTTGAAAATAGAAAACTTAAATAATTTTTTCAAGAAAAAGAATAATAAATATATTTTTATAAAATTAAAATTAGATTTTAATAAAATAAAATTATGTAGGTGGATTGGTAAGCCAACCCGATCCACCACGAGTTCAACCCAGATAAATCGGGTTGAAACCTCGAATCCGTAATAGACCAAATTAGTTTGCAGATTATGATCCATTCTCACATCTCTACAATTCACTCTAGAACACTGTTATGGGATCTAAATGTGTGGTTTGGTGTTTGAGCATTTAAACTATTTCATAATTCTGTTCAATTTTCTTTAACTTCTTTCAAATTTAGTTTTAGAACATTTAATTCCAATTCATGCACTTTATCAAATCCTTATTATGATCCCTATCCGTATTACTATTATTTTCATAATCTCTAGTGTTATATTTATCATATTGAGAAAACAAATTATATTGAAAAGATATGGTGTTAAATTTAATTAGCATTATCAAAATATCTGGCAGTTATTAAATAATGTACAAAATAGAAAATTGTCCTATAACTTGAATATTCTCTATTATTCTATCTCCATATATTAACAACTTGGTAAAGTAAGAGTTTTTTTTATACAAATACCAGAACTCAGTTACTTTCAAAATGCATAATTCAGTTCTAATATTTAATACTAACATCCTTTTATATATTATATGGAATATCTGCTTAAAAAATTTATTGATTTTATAGCTCAAATTCTATTAATATATTATCTTAGGTTAAAATTGTTTATATGAAAATCTATTAATTTTACGATTCCAACAATTTTATATATGGTACATTTAATGTTCATATTTTCATCTAAAATTCCATTAAATAATTCAACTTAATAAGTAGTATTTAACATATAGGTCCTCAAATGAGTGTAAAGAACTTCTATCTTATTTTCATCCCTTAATACATTCATGTTTAAGATTTAAATTATGAATAACTTGATACTTATATTATACCAAAATAACATTATTCGCTTTGGTGTTGATCCTCTCACAATACCAATAAATAACATCCACAATTACTATATCATAACATTCTCATCTCATTTGATTTAAATATTAAGTAATTACAATTAAATTTGTTAATGTGTATTTATTTACATTTCTTACTCATTAACATGATGAACAATAAAGTCAAATTTACAGTTTATAATTTGTTGAGGAACTTTAAAAAAAATAGATTTTGAAATAAGTAATACATAATAACAATAATAATAATAACAATAATAATAATAATAATAATAATAATAATAATAATAATAATAATAATATTAGGTGACATCAGACAAAAGCCTATTTATAATTTATAATAAATAATAGATAATGTGTATGTATTAAGCCAGCTCATCTTTTATATCCATAATTTAAAAAATTATAACAATTCACGCTAAACATATCATATTTTATTTTATCTTCGATTGTATTTTAAAATAAAAAATATACATATTACACATTTATATTATACTAAATTTAAAATAAGCTTACAAATTACGCATATAATAAAAAAAACTACCAAATATGTTAACGGTAAAATACTATGCCTTTTTTTATATAAAGACAATTTTCACATAAAAAGTTAATTTGTTAAGATTTCCGAGAAAGAGAAAAGATTGGATACTTAGCTTTTTCTTGTATAGAAACAAAGAATTAGTGATGGATTTGTCATTAGAAAGCATGATCAGCAGTTTATCATCAATAATCAACCGTTTATCATCAGAAATCAGTAAGTTTCAGAAGTGCAGTAATTTATGTTCATATATATATTGATTTCCGTAATCTCTATATTTTTTTGTGATGTATTCAGGAAGACTTCACTTTTACAACATGACAATATTTGGGATGAATCGACGTTTTTCCTACAACATATATCTGTTTGGAGAAAATGACATCATGCCGACAACTCTTTTCAGATTCAGCAGTAGAGTTTTTTATGAAAATACTCTACTTCCAGAACGTTTTTCTGGTCATATAACAAATCAAAACTTCTTTCAAACGGGTTCACATTTTTTGACCACACTGTTATCGCCATTGCTTAGATATTTCTGCACTCAAATTATTGAAGCAATTGCAAACGTGGGTGCTCACGAAATTCGAAAAATCTTCCAAATTGGTGATGTTGGTCCTCCTAGGAAATCTCGATCCCAAAAAGTTTCTCTATGGATTGTGATTAATGTTACTGATAACAGCATGCATGCAGCAACACAAGATCTCTTAAGAAAGGTTCCAATATCAGAAGAAGCCATTGGCACGTTGAAGAGATCTACGGTGTTAAAAACTGAGTGTTGTTGCATATGCTTGGATGAATTCGATCTCAATGCTGAATGTTATATACTTCCATGTCAACACTTCTTTCATAGAAAATGTATCACGCGTTGGAGACACACCAAACGGACCTGTCCCATATGTCGCCGACGTTTGCGAACAAAAGACTAGCCACAAAAGTTTGACGATTAGAGTATTTCTGGTTTGGAAAAAGTCTCTTTAACAATTCTTTTTTGACAACTTTTTGACAACACATACGTGACAGTCTATGATTGGTCTGTTTTAAATATTTTTTTAAAGATAAATTCAAACCGACCAATAAAATGATGATACGTGTCCTCTTGTCAAAAAGTTATTAAAAAAATTGTGAAAGTATCATTGTCCTTTTGGTTTAGTATATTATTTCATGAATTTAAAATAAGAAAGATTTTATATGTTGAAGATTATTCTTTTGATGGATGTCTCTGTTAGCAAAACTATACAATGTTGTTAATATTTTTGGTTGTTTAATTGAATGTGTACATACAATAGTGTATAGGCTTAATTATACTTTCAGTTATTTGTTTTCTTTTAAGAGTTTAGAAAATCACGTCTCTTAAATAGTATATTCAAAATAATGAGACTTCATAGTAATGCTTTTTTTTTTGTTTTTTGATAAATTAATTTATCTTTCTCTATTTCTATGTGTGTAGTTATTTCTTCTTTATAATTATTATTTTAATGTTGCGAGCAAATGTCAGTCAATCAATAAACCATAAAAGATTTATAAAAACCTAAATTGAAAATCTTTAAATTCATTATTCCAGTAATTTATACATTTGTAAATTTATAATAATTTGCATTAAAATTTTATATTTAAAATAAATAATAAAAATTAAATATATAAGTATTCTTATTTATCTTTAACCATATTTTAAAATATAAAAAAAGACATACAAACTATTAATATAATAAAAAAGTAATTGGAAATATATATTAACAGCGTACAATTTTTCTTTCAAATTATATATTATCTTTTATATAAAGTAAATCGAATTCAAATAAATTTAAAACAGATATTATAAAATAAATTACTTACAATTATGAAAAAAATATTCAATTTATTTGATTTAAGGGAATTTTAATAATTTATATAACTTATAGTGAAATATTTGTACTAAAAAAATAAAATTTTAATAAAAAAAAAGATATATAATCTTTCTTTATTTTCAATTTACCAACCACATGATGATTGTTATAATAATTAAGTATTATAAAAAAAATGAATGTTACAATTTTTTTTTACTTATATTGAGATCTTTCGTTCTTTAAAAATTTTAATTTACTTATGTTAAGAGAAAATCAGTTTAGATTTATCCCAGTTAATAATTTGTTTTTTAAATCGATCTTAATTAAATTATTTGATACATAGATTAAAGTTTATTATTTTGTTTACCTTATATTCTAATTGAAACTGGAGTCGTGTTAAATTTAGTTTCACTGTATATCTTATATACATTATATCAAATTTCAAATGATATTTTCTACATGATGCTAAGGAGTGAAAAAATCATATAAAGTTTGTGACATTTTCATCACGAATGTCATTAGCAATAAACTTACTTAATCATTTTTAATTATTAAGAAAAGAGTAAAAATAAAATAAAATAATAATAGGATAAATGTGGATATAGATGAAAAGATGTATTATAGGTAAATATTATAGAAAACCTATGCATTAATTAGTGACCTGAATTTTTACACGGTATTTAGCGAAAGTTGTGTAACACTCCATCTAGGAATGTACTAACTTAATATTCATAAAAATCCATAATTTAGAATTTTGAAGAAACTTAGTTTTTCTGAAAATCCCAATAAAAAATCAAATTAAGTAAAATATTTAAAATTTAAACCAAAGAATTTATCTGAACTCCCTCTAGCATCTCAGTGCACTACTCATCAATAAGTATATTTAGTAACATCTACTGTATAACAACGTGAGTTGTACAATAATTGTAACATACACAAAGAGTAAATGTGAGCTAATACACTAGTCGTCAAATACAATAATATAACAACTATAGTCAACGTTTTACTTTGGCCAACATGATACAGCCAATCAACCAGTTGTAGCCAAACAATTCTAAAACAAGTGTCATTCTTTCATATTTTATCGTATCAAAACCTATTCACCAAAATAAGACACATGTTCACAAAAGTAGATCGGTTCAAGTTGTGTTTCATCGCAATTTTAAACTTATCTCTTCTGCTCCTCACGAACTTTAAGAGTAAAACTCCGCAAATGCTCACAAGACACTATACAAAGTCCAACTAGAAACCTATGGATGAGACATCATCTCTTTCTACTAACGAAAGAATAGCACTCAACCCTAGTCCTTTGTATCGCCCCTTCAAGATAAAGAGACTCATCTCTTCTACCTTCTCTTGAAGACGAAGATATTCATCTATCTACCCTCTTACAAGAAAAAAGAAGCAATCTCAGACCAACAAAATACAATAAAAAGACAGAACCCAAAACCAAGTAAGAATAATCCAAAATCCACACCTTAACCACATAACATTAATCCGAAAACATGCCTAATCAACATTGATAACATAAAATGGCATTTTCATCCATTAGCACAACCATTCAATTGCAAGAAAATTAGGATTATAATGTCTGAAACAAACACCCAGTTTACTTACTTGGACTTGTTTTCCCTGCAAACAAATAAATTCCATACTTCACAAAATTATGTTTCCAACCAACAAATCATTGAATGCTAAGACAAACAATTATCAAGCCAGAACATGTTTTACATATAACATTACTCAACGTTAACCATCAGGTGCAAAACACACTAACCAAGGTATGAACCTCATTTTCTTATCAAACAACCATATCAAACTACCAAAATTCAATCGATTATATTATCTACCACTAACATATAAACATGTAAGTAGGACTGTACTACAAATATTATACTAAAAAATGTGATCCACTTTTATTAAAAGTTCAATATACTATTTTATAATTCAGTTTTTAAAAAGTGAATTTATAACAGTTTCAGTTCTATTAAGTGTTAGAACTGTATATACTATTTTATGATTCAGTTTTTAAAAAGGTTTCTATTAATAAAACATTATTTAATAGTAAAATATTAAAAATAGAAACCGTAAAAAAATTAATAATTAATTTTTTAAAACAAAAATTTTTATCACAAATTTTTATATACTTTTTATCAATAAACATATAACGTATATAAATAAAGAACGTAATTTTTATTTTTATATTTTTTAAGTTATATATATACGTTCTTTATTATTTATTGTGTCATAATAAATAAAAAACGTAATATGTATTTTTAATATTTTTTAAGTTATATATATATATATATATATATATATATATATATATATATATATTGTATTCGAAGTTATTTTTTATATTTTTTTATCAATAAAATAAAATAAATATATAAAAAATAAAATAATTTTTAATAATAAAATAAATATAAATAAAATAAAAAATAATAATATCAAATAATTAAAAAATTAATTTATGAGATACTTATGAATAAAATAAAATAAATATTAAAATAAATTTTAATTAAAAAAAAATATATTGTTATATTATTTAGTTTAAAAATTAGTATAATTTAGTTTAAAATTAATGCAACTCAATTTAAAATT
>NC_028357.1:3930874-3965113 GCF_000741045.1 Vigna radiata var. radiata | reverse complement strand
ATATAAATATATAAATATATAAATATATAAATATATAAATATATAAATATATAAATATATAAATATATAAATATATAAATATATAAATATATAAAGTAAATCGAATTCAAATAAATTTAAAACAGATATATAAAATAAATTACTTAAAATCATAAAAAAAAATCTGCAATATATTTGATTTAAGAGAATTTCAAAATTTTAAATAACTTATAATTAAATATCTGTACTAAAAAAAGATTTAAAGTTAAAATTTTAATCAAACGCATTTAAATAAAAAAGTAAAAGATATATAAATAAACAATTAATCTTCCTTTATTTCAATTTTCAATCAACAACGAATAAATCAAATCCAAATAATATATAAAAATATACAAAAAGATAAACAACAATTTTTCTTTATTTTTAATTTCCAATCAACAGACAAATAAATCTCCCTCTATATAAAAACCTTTAGATAGTAAGAAGAATATTGAGAAGAATAAAGATCATACAATTCTGCATACATAAAGTATTAAGGATTTATCATGAGGGTAACTATGTCAGCACCATCACAAACAAGTAAGTTTCAAAAGTAGCATCATCTTATTATGATCATGTATAGTGATTTTCAATAATCTTATAATTTAAGATTTCATATTTCTTTATGCTATATTCAGGACCATTTCGTTATGACATGACAATGTTTGGGATGAAACAACATTTCTATAGCATATCCATCATTTCTTTTGCTCTCTTTCACGACCCACACTTGAACATCTCTTTGTTCTCCCCACCTCTCATGATTCTTCAGGCGATCTGTTACTTGTTGGGGAAGTTTGACACACACATAGATCTCCATACATGGTAAGACATTGTCCCCTTTGGGTCAAACCCTCACGGTTTTGCTTTTGGCACCAATCCAAAANGCCTCTTACCATTGGAGGTATCTATGTGTATATAAACCCTTGACCAACCCTTCTTCTACTCAGTGTCGGACTTTGTTTGCACTCCAACACCAACCGTTGAAAAACCCATTTATACGTTGTTGAAGAAATCTACGGCATGATAGACTGAGTGTTGATGTTGCATATACTTGGATGAATTCGATCTCAATGTTGAGTGCTATACACTTCCATGCCAACACTTCTTTTGTAAAAAAATGTATTTATCGCTGGCTACACACTAGTCAAACTTGTTCCATGTGTCGCCAACCTCTGCAAACCCTAAAAAGCTAGTAACAAAAGTTTCATGATTAGGGTTTTTTTAGTATACTATTTCAATAATTTAAAAGTTTAACACCTATTTTGGTCCTCTTTTTTTGGATTTGGTTCAAAATGATCCTACTTTTTAAAAAAGTTCAGTAAGGTCCCATAATTTGTTAAAAAATGTTCAACCTGGTCCTTTTCGCTAACACCGTTAAAAATCTAACGGTACAAATGCCACCGTGGCCATACTTAAGTGAGGTGTGAAGTTTGATGAATATGTGGCGTGCTCACAGTGTCTGATGTGTTCTTCCACTCCGAGATACACTCTCACTACAAACATTTCCATCCTCGCCCGAATCAGAGACCTTCGTAAAGCTGCCATTTCCATTTACTAACAACACCTCAAAAGAAGTTTCCATGGAACGAGCGGTTGATCCACCCGGTAGTGTGCGTCCCACATCGGAAGCAACGTAGACTTGCCAGGCGCCGAACTTGGACCTCCCGTGATCGGATCTGACGGTGACCTTACAGTGGTGATTCTGGAATGTTAAGCCTCTTTTCTGAGGCTCTTCAAAAGGGTGTTGAGACTGATAAACGCGGTGTTGAGACCTTACAATGGTGTTAGACTTTGCAAACAAATATGTTTTGTCCTCAATGGTTTAAGTGGTAATATAAGATTCAAAGATGGTCATCTATTCAACACTCCTTGTTGAGAGTGATAAACGTGGTTAACAAGGAATACAAGGAATTAGATTTTTAGACAGGCTAATATTATTTCTTTCATCATCTTTAGTTTTTTACTTTTCTTTGAAGTGACATTCTTATCGTTTTGTAAGATATCATATTGCTCCCATTTGGCTAAAATGCATTTCAATTGAAAATTTGGTTGGTTGTCATAATTATAATTTTTACCAAATACTACTTCGTTATTTTAAATTTAGAGTATCATTTCATCCCTGCTTTATTGACTTGGACTACCTTTTTTTTTGTTGTCTCGTGGTTAAATAATGATGGAAGAGTTATGATTCAGTAGTTGGGGATATGACCATACTAGAAGAAAGAATGCAGTATGTGGATTTTACAGTGCCATATGCAGAATCAGGATTGACAATGGTAGTTCCATCAAAGTCTAAAGAGTCGGCATGGATGTTCACAAATCCCTTTACCTGGGAAATGTGGATGGTTACAGGTGCCATCTTGATTTACACAATGTTAGCAGTTTGGTACTTTGAGAGGAATCCAATCCCGAGTTTCATGGCAATTGGGGCAGCCAAATCAGCATAGCTCTTTGGTTTACTTTCTCCTCTTTATTTTTCACTCACAGTGAGTATCAACATTAGAGTTCCAAGCAATTTTTACTTTCAATAGAATTAAGCATAATAACCAGTAATGAGTTAAACTCAACTAATTGTGATTTTCGTCCTGCAGGGAAAAAATGCACGACAACTTAACTCGCATTGTGATGGTCTCATGGCTCTTGCTAGTTCTAATCCTTAACTCATCCTACACTGCTAACCTTTCTTCAATGCTCACGGTTAAACAACTGGAATTGAATGTCCCAAATATTCAGTTCTTAAGAGGAACAACAAGACAATTGGTTGCGATGGTGACTCATTTGTTAGGTCGTTCCTAGAGAAAGTAGAAGGGTTTCCCCTGGGAACATAAAAAATATCACTGATGAAAACACGTATGATGATTTTTTTTCAAAATAACAGCATAGCAGCTGCCTTTCTTGAACTCCTATAAGAAAAGGTATTCATCACTGAATATTGTAACAAATACACCGGTTCCACTCCCAGAACCAGATTTAGAGGACTGGGCTTTGTAAGTCCTAATACTAGTGCATTTCATTTCATTCAATTCCATTCATCATTACACGAATTCAAATTCTTAGTTTGAGTGTTTATGCAATTTTCATTGTTGCTTGCATTATGGTTTTCTATTTGAAAAATGTTAGAGAATCAAGCACAACGCTTTACTCGCAACAACGGCGACAACGCAACGACGAAGGTGGCGTGACTAAGGTGTGTCAGAGGCGCGGCGGTGGCGCAAGAAGGACGCTTCTTTCCCTCTCCTTTGGGTTTTAGGGTTATTGTTTGTTGTCTTTTTTTTTTAAATTAAGGATTAGGTTGAACATTTTTTAACAAATTATGGGATCGTACTTAACTTTTTTAAAAAATGAAATTATTTTAAACTAAATCCAAAAAAAGTGAGACCAAAATAAGTACTAAACCTAATTTAAAATAGAGAAGATCGTATTGAAATTTTATACATCAGTGAGAAATAAATTAGTGTAATGAAAACTTTCTATTTTGAAATATAACATTCATGTAAAGGTGTTTTGACTATTAATAAATACTATGATGGATTATGTTTGGTGGATGTTTGAGTTAGCAAAACTACGCAATGTTCTTGGTTATTATTTTAGTAGAAAAGAAAAAGATTTAATCAAGCCGGTCATTACAGTAAAAAGCTTGATTACTGACAACCCAAGACCCGTCGATAACGATTGATTATTGATGGTTTTACCAGTTATAATAATAAGTATATTATCAACCACAGTTAATCGTCGGTAATGTGTTAGTAACATAACTTACCGATAGATATTTGTCATTAGTAATGTGTTGATGACATCACTTTGCATACTCCTTTGTATTCAAAATTTGGGAACTCGTTCCCAATGTGTCCAATTTCGTTTTCAGAAACCCCTCCCTCCCTCTCGTCGTTCTAGTGGTTCCCATTCTCTCCCTTTTCTTTTCCTCTTCGAAACTCTGTTTGGTACGTCCAATGTTATATATAACAAATTATCATAATAAGCAATTATCCATAGTAACTAAAATCCCTTATAGTAATTACACGCTCATTTAGTTTTTCTTTAAGTATTAAAAACATTATTATCCGAAAATCACTTCTATTATCTATTATCCAAATAATAATCATGATACCTCAAATCAATTCGAACTATGATCAATTGTATAAATCACGTTGATCTAAGATTAATTCTATAAAACTTTACATCCAAGCACACACTTAGTCTGTCATATGATTTTTATTTTATTTTTGATATTAATACACAGTGCTCATATAAACATAGTACGATGAAAAGTGATGGCAGTGTGACTTCAGACTCAGACATGGCCCCCATCTGCCTGTGGCTGATATGTTCGACGCCTAAGCTGAGAATCAGAATTGGGTTGTTGCAGAAATATTTTCGTCGGATCATTAGGATCAACATACCTGCATATGATTTCAATCATCATTATTAAAGCTTAAAGATTATAAATCATACCGTGCACACTCTACAAACTTGGCCTAAAATTTTAAAGCATAATCATTCACTTACGCATGTCTCATCATCTCATCAACAGGAGTCTGAGCTGCCTGCAAAGGATCCACATAAGATTGTGCCTGCATATTGTAGTGTTGATTATACTGCCTCACTGAAGCAATCAAATTGAAGAAAAGGGGAATGAATGTTCCACATCCACCCTCTTTGAATATGATCTTAAATGAGTGTGTGGAGTAAAGTGCTCTGTGTTGGTCGTTAGGGACAACCTGTTGCAATTAAAATACTTCAGGATTTAGGATCCATAATTTTGATTTGTAATAAAATAGTAAGATGTACGGCAAAAATCAACTATTTACTTACAGGCTCAACATGTCCCGAAAGATTGTTGCAGTGAAATATTGGCTGGTTAAATTTTTCTCCGTGGACGTAAAGCTGCATAATTGATGAAGAACTAAGGATCAATACAGAACAAATGGCATGCATACATCACGTTTTAAATTAATATATGTGTTTTGACAATCTACAAACCCAGTACAAAAATACAATGATGAGTAATATATATACGTTTGTTACCCCCAATTTTCTAATCTTAACTCCCTTTAAAATAAGATTGACTCTAGTGAAGTTCTACTTTAAGTGAACATCACCTTTCCAATTAAACCAAATGAAGATACTCACTAAAATTTCATGATAGTGACTTAAAATCCAACTTCAAGCAGCTAACCTATGACATAAAAAGCGTAATCTCAAATTTCATGTCCTTGTATTTCAGGGATGTTTGAAAGAACTTGTGTAGAACTAATGTAACAATAAGCTTCCTGAAGTATGTAGCTCATAAAGATAAGTTATTTTAACTTGTTCCAATAAGTTTCATGGTCAAATTTCTATTATAAATTCTTCATACACTAAACTTACTAAATACTTCACCCAAAAGTCCCCTTTATCCAAAATAAATGGGAGCAAGAAAGACACATAAATAAACGCATGTTCACAACTAAAACACGTAGCAGATAGCTAATAACTTCATAATTACGTTGTCATTCAGGAGTAGGAAAGATATAATAGTGATAAATAACCTTGATAGGCAGTACCCTCCTACTAAGAAGGTATAGGAAAGAAGGAACAAGAAAATAGTTCTTGGCCAAATTGGGTTTGGGCCTGATATTTTAACTGACAGCTAGCTAACCAGTTGGTTAGATAGGGACAGAGAATAAAAGGGGAATTGTACAGGGAAAGGGCACAATCAGAAAAATGAGGGTACAAAAGGGAGAGAAGAGGTCTCTGGAATATATCTGGTTCAACTGCATAATTTTCTTTTTAACAAGTCTCTGTTCTTCGAGTTGTTTCTATCTGATCCTCTCTCTACTAAAATATGCTCGCATGTCACCTATACTAATCTACATTTACTTCAAAAAAGAAATTAAGAATAACAATTATTTGCTCATCAAGTTATTTTTTAAACTTATAACCATCATATTTCAAGTCCCAACCAATCTGAGAGACTAACATAATAAAATCTACATTCATAGTTTTCAGCGTGTTAGCACTAGCCAAGCAATGATAGTTCGCTATTCCCTTAGAACCAACAGGCCTAAAACTCCACCATCACAGAATTCACACAAGTTATAACAAAAGTCATACGCCACAAAAAAAAATATAAACCCAATTATTCAGTGAAGTGGTTCTGCTAGAAAAAGATTGCTGTAAAGTCATCCACAAACAACAAAGAAAATGGTCCGTTAAATCATCTTAGCATAACAAGGGCATTCAAGATGTAACGGATAAAACACTTTTGGTAAAAGAGGAAAAAAAATAAACATGAAACCAGGTGCACAGAATTGACAATCTGAAACAGCATAAGGAGTGACACGTACCAAAGGCATATCAAAAGCTGTAAAATGCCCAACTGGACTATTAGCAACGAAGACCATCCGAATATTGGACAAATAGATGATTCCTTTGGTTTTGACATGACCCCCATGACTTCTGATAAAAAAAAAAAACACAATTATATCAAACACAAAAATCAGACAAAATAATAAACACTTTTTACATGGACCTGAAGGTCTTTCACCAAGAAAACAAAATTAGCAAATAATTTCATATGTTCCAAATAGCCTGTTAGCAGAGTCCTAACCTGACCTAACACATATTAGCATAAAAAGAAGAAATATCAATCTCCTGTAATCATACAATTGCTGCTCTAATTTTTCTTTTCCGCTATCTTGGTGGAATTAACCGACAATCCCCAGATATTCCTTTCCCAAAAAAAAAAAGAATGAAGAAACAATATATAAATAAAGAAATGGAAAATCGAAGAAACGGTGAGTGACTAACCCAGAGGCAGGAATCTTATCGATATCGAATTCGACGCCGTCTCTGGCCAGCACAAACATCTCGTTGATGAAAGCAACGGGCATTCCATTGGGAAAGAGCTGAGGATTCAAAGCCATCTTCTCTCTCACAGATCCGAGTTTCAATCTTCAATTTTCTCTCCCTCTCTTACCCCCTTTCTTTCTCTATAATAGATGAACCTGCACGCGGGTCTTTCCAGATTTTACCTGTCCCCTCTGGATGTTCTTTATATATAATATATAAATTATTTATTCATTTTATTTTCAGTAATATTTTAAAAATAAAATACAAAACTTAAATGATAAGGTAGATAAGAGAGAGAAAAAAAAAAGAAAGAAAAAACTATATACAGCGGAACAACTAAAACTACATATTATTTAAAAGAATGGAAATACAATTCAAAACAAAAATATAACTATGTAACACCGGTAGAGTGAGAAAAATCAGATGAAACAATGTATTCACCAATAGTCATTGTGTGTAATATATAGTAAGCATATAACTGATGGTGACATAATAATGTAAAATCAGATGAAACAATGTATTCACCAATAGTAATGCAATTTATAAATTTTAATTAATTTATATATTATAAATTGATTTTATTTTTAGTGGATATAAAATTTTTAATGATAATAAGATATAAGTAAGAGAAGGTTGAGATTTGAATTTCGGTGTCCTCTCCAACTATTACCAGCGCCATGAAGTAGTAGGGTTTGCTTTTTTTTCTTTCAAGCAAAGTGTAACACTGTCAAATTCGTTAGAACAAGTACTTTGTAGTTGGCAGTAGTCTAGAGGGTCTTGCTCCGTCCATCTCCCCTACTTTGTAGTTGGTTGTAGTGTAGAGGGTGTTGCTCCCTTTATTTTCTTAAGTGGGTCTTGCACCTTTCTACTATTTTAATTTATTTAAAAAATATTTTATATCTTTTTATTATTTTCTTTTATTCCAAAGATACCTTACACCTCCCATTATCATTAATAATCTTTCTCTTTCTCTCTTTACATTAGTAGAGCATTTATATGATTTATTAATGGAGCATTTACATGATTCATTAAATATATGTGTGTTTTTTTTTTTTACATATAATATCTATAATTTTTAACATTATATTATGTTTTAACTCATCGACATATTTGACTAAAATAACTTGAATAAAATATTTAATTTATTAGATAAATAATATAAAAATATTATTAAATACTTATAATATAAAAGAAAATTATTTGTTAAAAATTTAGAATTTATTTAGTTCTTTCATCATTATAAAATTAGTATAAGATATTTTTAGAATAAAAAATAATAATAAAATATATAGAATATTTTTGAAATAAATTAAAATAGTAAAAAACTGCAATTGCAAGACGCACTTAAAGAGACGGAGAGAGAGCAACACCCCGTATAGATCATGAGGCGTCATTTTTGGACTGCCCAAAGCACAAGTCTTCTAACCAAAACAGACACCGCCAGCTAATATAAACACTTTAGAGCCAAAAATGATCTCATGTCGCCTCCTAGTTCATTTTATGTAATTTACTTATATAATTTTTAATTTCTTGTGGGATATAATAACAGTTATCTTGGATATTCACATTCGATTCTACAATTATATCAAAATGAGGTAAAAAAATAATGAAATTTTAGTTTCGGTTATATAATTCAGCTTCTGTTTCATAAGAACTGAAACATTAACATATGAATAATAAGAAAATGTGAATTTGGTGTTAATTATGAGTAGAATTAACAACTAAGATTAAATACATGTTTTGGTTATAAAAATAACTTAAGCTTAATATAATTTTTCTTTAAATATTATTTTTTAAAAGGGTTTTTTATTTTGGTTATAACCTGAATCACCGAATTATAAATAATTGTCATGTAATGTATTACATAATAAATATATTCATTGAGTCAGTTTATTTATTGAACTATAATATATTAGTAAGAAAAAAATAAACCATATAATTATTATAAACATATGAACCAAAATATTAAATATTGAAGAATAACCCTACACGTTTTTTAGTTTTAATATTGTGATATTTTGAAATTGAATTATGAAAAATAAAATGTTTTAGGATACACTTATATAATAAGAAAATTTTATAATATTGAGGTTCTTATCAATTTATTACTTGTCTAAAATAGTTGTAAGGAGACTTGTGCAAGGAAAAAAACCATATAACAATGTCTTCTATTGGAAAAATCACAAATAACTGCCAATGATGTCTAAATGACGCTTGAATTGAAAATACACTAGAATCCCATGGAATTGACATCGACTCATCCATTATTATGTCGATGTAATGCACCAAGAGGATCGTCCACAAATAGAAGAATCTTCTTGTGTTTAGGACTTTCCTCTCAATGTATTTGTTGATATATGGAAAGCTATTTAAGTCTGAACATAAATAACATATAAATTTAAAAATTAAGAAGTGTATAGTGGGTTTAGGATTCCGGAGGGTCAAAAATAGAACCAACCAAATCTCTAGGTCAAGCTAGGAAAGATTAAAATGTTTATACCACAATATATACCTCATATGTTGGCACATGAACTAAAGCATTTGGTAAAAGAATTTCCTCTATGTGACCTTAATCTCATTGTTTGATAGCTTCATACCATGAAGAACTGTGGCTACCTCAAATATTGTTCCACGGGCCACTAGTGTCATCTCTGTATCATCCAAAACATATAGTTGAGCAACTCCTTGGTATTGGTAGAGCTGGACAACTCCTTTTTTCCGCTTCTACTTGTCAAAGTAATATTAATGTTATTTTATTAAAGAACAATTATTCAAATCATAACTTAGCTCAAAATGGTTGTTAATTTTACTTGATGGAGGCACAAAAGGTTCTGGTGGAGGAAATACTTGATGACTATGTTGTAACTATCAAACTGTTGTTGGAACTTACACATAACCCCTTTAGTCACTTGCTTAATGACTTCATCATAGAGTTGCACTCTAATCTTCTTAGTGATTTCCTGCATCAACCTTTCTTCATGCTCAACACTTTATGTATGAAGTATGACAAGAGGAGCCTCCAAAATATTATCTAATGCCGACTCGTGATCCAATAACATATAGATGTCAAAGGTGTTCAAGTCGTCCAATTGCAATAGCAAGAATGTCATGACGAATTTCTGGAGTGAAATTACCTTGAGAGTTCTGCTCAACCAAGGAGTCTTGTAACATAATAAAAGAAATTTAACATCTAATTTGTATAAAATAATATTAATATTAAAGAAAAGTTATGTGTTATAATTCTTTTAGAGATTTGTCTTGTAATGTTAGAAATGTAGGAGCCTGATAATCATATATGGACTAACTTTCACTTTTCATGATGGGATGGTGGTGAAGGAGGCTGTGGACAATCACCCTCAAAAGGTGGAGGCTTAACTTCTACCTTTTCCTTTATGATTTTCTCTTCAAGTTTTCTAAACCACGAGATAATAAGTTTGAGTTTTTATTTTGAGCACTTATCCCTTGTACTTTTATCCTCTTTTCTTGTAACATAAAATTCATTTAATGAATTAGTTAAACCTACACACAATTATCAATGGGGAAATTGGTGATTTCAAGTAAACTAACTTTTCATCCCTCAAATGCACGAATCTCAACAAGCTAACATCAGGTCTTCATCAACTGCCTTGTATTTGACACATGAATTTTCATTCCTTTCTACTCCAAAAATATATTTAAACATTAAGGACAGAGCGTGTCGAGATATCCCTCTTTAATTGTTGAAACATGGTTTCACATTCTTCGTTCCAATTGTAACTATGGGCCTTTTTCAAGATTTTGTAAAGGTGCTTAGCCTTTTGTGTCAGGGATGGCAAGAAACGGGCCAAGGAAACTAGCTTGTCATTCATGGAACCCAAGAACTTGTTGTCGCCAGCGCCAAATAAACACTTTTGTGGATTCAGCCTCATGTTGTGGTGTCGTACTTTTTCAAAAATGATTTGCAAATGTGTTGGGTGTTGGGGAAACATTTTACCGAGACCCATAGTGGGCGCCAAATGATCTTACCTGGATCTTGAGCGTGGACTTACAGATAGGTGGTAAGATCCTAACGGTGGTTTGATCACTTATTTTTCCTGGGAAGAGCCTCCTTGCTATTGAGAGTGCAAAAGACTCTCTGACGCTCAAGTTAGTAAGAGAGTTAGGATCTTTGTATAATCGAGTGTATCAGAGTTTATGAGTGTGAGAGTATGTATTCCTTGGAGAATCCTAGTTATATTTATAGGATCAACACGGGTTATGGATTATGTTCCTACTGGAATAATACCTACCTGAAGAGTATAATACCAATATAATAAATAGTAATAGAATGATAAATAAAGACTAACGCACTAAACTACCGAAATTTAATTATAATATGTAAATATGACCTAAATAAATATAGGTTTAGGTTGCTTCATAATGAATAAGCTTAAAAGACCTTATTGGGTCACACTTCTTAATATGTCTATTAGGTTGGATAGGAACAATGTGCATTATTTTACACAATTAAAAGTAGATGTCACTAATCCATTCTTAGAGCTAACTTTTTCTTGAACACATTTAAATTTTCGTATAATGTTTATGTATCTTTCATTGCATTGAGAAGAATAAGTTGTCTCAATTTCATTCGTGTACCTTTTCCTTTGTAATTATTAAGTATGAGCTAGTTAGTTTATTGATTTATATCAATTCAATGTTATAACAACAATGTTAATTTTGTGGTGAAAATTAAAATATTGAATGAGAGAGAAGCTATACCATATATACATTGATTGATCTTATTTCCTCCTTTAAACCAAAGAACTTGATACAATTAATTTCTCAAAATGAGCAACCAATACACAACCTGTTCAGATATTAGAATAGTTACATTTTGTACTACCTTCAGTTGAAGGATTAGATTCACTTGGTTGGATGTGTTTTCTTCTTTGCAAAGAACATTACAACCTTTGAAGGAAACAATGACTTCTTCTTCTTCTTTTTGTTCTTATACGAGGATGATCCATCTTCAGTGCTGTTTGAAGGAGCTGCTTCTTTAGGGCTTAATGACTCGTGCACAGGCTCAATTTCAGCAGCAGTGTGCTCCTTTGGTGACTCTTGGTCAGCCAGCAATGTTCTTAGTTCATGTTCAACAGCTAACTTTTCTTCAGCGGCCCTTTCAGCATTCCCAGTTGCAATGTTCAAAGATTCCTTTCTTAGAGATAACTCCTCATTCAATTCTTCTAACCTCTCCAAACTTCTATATTCAGACTCCCTTGCCAGCTTAATCTGAGCATTAGCAGCTTCTATCCTTGCATTGGCTTGTTCCTCAGCCTTATAGGCTTGCGTGCTGAGCTCATGGTATTCATCTAGTGTGAGTGTAACCATTGAGGAAGAGCTATTCTCATTGCTGCTTTTAGCTGATTCACTCTTCTCCAATGCTGAGATTGCATCTCTGGCCAACATCTCAGCAACCTTGGCTGCTTCTATTTCCTTCTGTGCTGCCACTAAACTGTTTTCTAACGTAATTGATCTGGATTTGACTTCTTCAACCTCCTTTTGTGCTTCAAGCAGCTCTTCTTCAGCAGCCTGAGCAAGTGATTTAGCCTCATCAACCTCTTCTGCTGCTTTCTGCAGTTTCTTGGGCAACTCAGACATCATTTCTCTTGCTTCATGCTCTTTCATCTCAAGGAAAATTCCGGCAGTCTTGGACTTCTCCAGTTCAGTTTGGAGATTCAGAACTGCAGCCGAAGCCATTACCTCACTTTGCTTAAGGGTAACCAGAACTGACTTCTCTTCTTCTAGTTTTGAGTTTAGTGACATACAAGCTTCCCTCAAGCTTTTAACATCAGAAGTTGCTTTCTCTATGTTCTTCTTTAGTTCCCCAAGTTCCTCTTTCTGTTGTTTGTAACATTCCTCATTGTCCTTTGATTCCATGTATGTTGCCATTTCAGCTTTCAAATCAAGTAATAAAGAGGAAGCTGATTCCAGTTTAGATTTAAGAAGCCTGACTGAGAAAACTTTCTCATTCAGTCTTTGGAGCTCCTCTTCTGCTTGTTCAAGTTCCTGTTTCAAATTGAGAATCTCTTCATCAGCAACTCCTAGTGTTTGTTCTTCGGCTTCAAAGTGTGCGGCTCGTGAGGATTTTAGTGCCTCTTTTGTTGCAATCAACTCAGCAGTCAAATCTTGCACTGCCTTTTCAATCTGATTGGCTGCTGCGAGGGTTTCTTCTGCATTGTTGATTGCCGTATCTCTTCCACTCACCATAGAAGCATACTCCTTGCGCAGAGAGTCCAGTTCTTTCTTAACGAATTCTAACTCTGAAAGCGCTTCCTTAAGCAAGGCTTTTTCAACCTCAACTTCAGCCTTGGCTTCAATACTAGCCTCACTTACAATGCTCTGCTCCATCTCTTCAATTTTGAGAAGCACTCGTTCAGCCTCTTCCTTTGCCAAAAGCTCATCTCTCTCTACCGTTTCTAAGTTGCGTCTGAGTTCTTCTGTGAGTTTCTTTGTGTTTTCCAATTCCTCAACAGTTTCTTCCCTTCTGAAGTCTTCTAGAATCTTGCTTCTCTGTAGAGTCAGAAATATTAAAGGTTAAACTACTGGTTTATACATACCCATAGCAATGAGAATCAAGTGAGCTAGAGAACGAGTTGTTTTCCATTTTTCCCTACACAAGGTTTTGCAAATGGTGCTTCATAGAAACTCAAAACCATAAAGAAAATGTGAGGTATAAATACAATTCAAACAGCATATATATATATATATATATATATATATATATACCTCGTCCACCAGACTTTGGGTTCGACGGGATTTCCAATCAACTCTTCCTCCAAACTTTGACACAGCATCTTTGACAGACTCAATAGGCGCAGCTGTGTCAATGATATGCTTAGAAAACCTCGGAGAAGCTCCTGGAGAATCATTCCTTCCCTGAGAGGAAACAATTGGTGTGAGTAATATCAGATTTCTCTCAAACCCATTAAAAAGCATTATTTGGTGAGTTGATGGATTGAATAATTACCGTAGGGGATTCTGGCTGTAGTTCCATGGAAGAGGATTTTGAAAGAGGCCCCACTACAATATTTCTCACAGGGTCTACCACAATAATTAATGTCTGCAATTGAAGTGCACAATCTCAAATATTTTTGTCAAAACATAAAAGTAAGGAATCACATGAGCAAAATGAAGAAAACCCAGATAGAATCACATGAGTAAGCTTTAGAATATCGAAGAAGAAAAAGAGAAAGAAAAAAACCTGGATGAGAGAGAGGGTGTGGAAAAGAAAAGAGAAAAGAAAGTAAAAGAAGGTGGTGGTCCTATGATGATAGGGTAGAAGGAGAGGAAAAAAGTGAGAGGCAATGAAGGAGGAAGGAAGAGATTCAAAAGTGTGCTTCCTCCTTGCGTTTGGAATTCATGGAAGCTCCCAATAAACCAACTCATCCTGCAAAATTGCTTTATGTTCCAACACGTGGTGGATCCACATTTCTTCCTTTTCCTCCACACAATCAAAACATGCTATCACTAATCACTCCACACCAATCTTACTACGTTCTACCCTCCCAAACCTCTTATATACGTGTGGTTTCTTTTTTTACGTCAAATATCATTCTGCTAACAAAATATCCTCTTTTCTTTTCTTTTCTTCTTAAAATAGAATCATTATCTACAAAATTTACACAATTTTTTCTTCCTTTACTGTCAAAGCCGGAGAAACAGATATTATATTTTTAGAATATTCTATTTTTAATTATTAAAATAGAAATACACAAAACATATTTACGTGTCTTTTCTCAGTAATTGTGGCTCTACAAGTTTTGTAATATATTATTAATCTTCCATGTGCATGTAGTTCTATCAAGTGCCGGATCATCTTAGGCCGGGCTGCCATGGCCTCCCCCCAAATATTTTTGAAATTTTCTAAATTTATATGTATATTGGCAATTGTTTTTAAATATATATAGATAGATAATATTTTGACAATACTTTTTGACAATTTTTGACAATAAAACACGTATCATCACTTTCTTGGTCTATTTGAATTTAAATTTAAAAAATATTTAAAATAGACCAATTACAAGCTGTCACATATGCATTGTCAAAAATTGTTAAAAAAATGTTTTATATACGTTTCATGTTGTTAATTTACTAGTTCAGACCTGTATGATATCTAATTTTCTGAAAAATGCTTATTATAGATAATTACATCATTAGAAAAATCTCTTGTACCTCAGATTGTTCCATAGATGGTTCGTTTGTCAATAAGTCTCAACTTTCCACTACCACTAACGTAAGACTTTTTTTTTTTTCTCTTTTTTCTCTCCGTGATTAAGTTGTTGAATAATTTAAAATAAAAACTTGTATTTTTACAATAACAAATAACTGAGAAATTTGGTTATGGACAGAAAAAACTAGAGAAATACAATCCGATAATAATAAAGTCTAATTTGTGGTTTGTAAATTGTGTATATTTTATGGTTGTGATAAAGTCTTATAACGTTTATATACGTGATTGAGGCGTGATGTAGACACAAGAAGCCAAGGGGCTTATAAATATTCCAATCCGATACAAATCAAACTAAAACTTTCATTCACATTAATTATATATAAAATGTTATATTAATTTAAAATTATTTCAGTATAGATAAAAAATAATATATATATTTGTATGGTATGATATCTGGGACGAACGATTACGAAGAATAACCGATCGGTTATGTATAACATCAAGACTATGCAAGGTCATAATTGGGCCAACTCTTATCATTGGGCTTGTAATCCACCAGAATCAAATATATCTTATTAAAATACTATTTGATATTAATAAAGTCGTTATCAATAACCAAGCAAGTATGTTTATATTTTATTTTATTTATATTTTGTGGATCTTGTATCAATTCAAGGCCTATAAATAAAGAACCAAAGACACCAGCCAGGTAGGCTGACACACTTAACTCATGCTTCTCATACTCTCTACTCCCATCATAATTCTCTCATACTCAGAATCACCTTACTAAGACCTAAGGTTTTTTCATCATAACACGTCTAACTTAAGCGTCGGAGTGCCATTGCAGGTACCTCCTCCCTCGGTCAAAGCTCGAAGATCACCGGACGGTCAAGGTTAAAGCAAAGCGAGCAGTCGAAATACAGAAGAAGTCAGTAGTCTAGTCCATCCAAGTGCCAGAAAACACTAAAGCCACGTCATCAAGGTCAGTGTCTCGGTCCCACAAAATTACCACCGAAACAATATTCATTTTCTTTTGGAAATCAAATTGTTTTAAAGTTTGGAACATAGACATATCCAATTTCACATTAAAATTTAAGAATTAAAATTATATTTAACTATTTTTTAAAATTCGTCAAAAAATTAGAATTGAATTTTTTGAAATTTCGTTGATAATTGAATTTTTTAAAATATATAATTAAATTCAGCGATGATTCAAGTTTTTAAAATCTACATGAAATTTCATCGATAAATTTATTCGTAAAATGAATATTAATTTCCCCACCAAATTAAACAAGAGATGTGTTATAAATTAAATAGATATTGGTAAGAAGAATAAGAGGAAAAGAAGGAAGAGAACGAGGAGAAAGAGGAGGAATAGGAGGCGACAATAACGATGACAATGATAGTTATGATGATGACGATGATAGAGACGACAACGGTAATGATTAATAGTGACAATGTCAATGATAAAAACATCGATGATGGCAACGGCAGATGAGAAAGAGAAGGGAGAGGAGAAAAAAAAGGAGGAGGAAGAACCAAAGTTGGTGGACATAATAACGATAGTGACAGGTGAAAGTAAAGGAGGAAGAGTAAGAAGAATGAGAGAAAGAAGAAAAAAGGAAGAAGATGGGGACAATGAAGAAGAATAAATCGAGATATGTATCAATAAAAAATTATCAAGGAATATTTACTCACGCATAATTACTGACAAATTTAAAATGTTAGTAATTATCAACGAATAATTATGAACAAATTTTCGATCATTTTTAATTACCGATGGTTTTTTCTATTCATCAATAAAATTTATTGATGAACATTTCATCGATAAATTTTTTATCATTGATAAGTCTTTGGTCATTTTTCTTTATCAGTAGATTTTTTTGCTTACCAATGATAGTAAGAATGAAAGTGATGAAAATCATAAACGAAAGAGAAAAAAGACAATAAAGAAAAGAAAGAAGAAAAAAAAAGGAAAAGAAAGAAGAAGAGTCCATAAAAGTGATGAGAATAGAGGAAAAAGAAAAAAAAATATCAAATTGCAATATTAAATCAAATTCTTTTAATAAAAATATACTTTTTAATAAATTATATAAATATAGTGAATTTTTAACTAAAAAATGATATGTATAATTTTCATTATAATTATTTTCAAAGCCGTTACACCAAAAGCCTCTTGTGAAGAAGATTGGAACTTTGGGGGACTAGCCTCAAATACTAACATACCTCAACTTTTCACTTTTTTTTCATAACTCTTTTAAACGAAATACTAACTCATTAATTGAAATTTAAATGTATATATATTAATATAATTTATAAAGTTTAATAATGATGTTTTAAGTTAATAATCAATAAAAAGAAAGATTGAACTTTTAGTATAATTAATAAAGATTAACAATTTTTTATTATGTTAATTAATTTGTTATTATATCACACACATATCACACATATATATATATATATATATATATATATATATATATATATATATATATATATATATATATATATATATATATATGTATATACATACTGTATACACATATGTATATATATACGTATGTATATACATATGTGTATATACCTATATGTATACACATATGTATATAAATACGTATGTGTATATATATATATATATATATATATATATGTATATGTATATATATATATATATATATATATATATATATGTATATGTATATATATATATATGTATATATATATATATATGTATATGTATATACATATATGTATATGTATATACATATATGTATATGTATATATATATATATATGGGGTTTGTTAATGCGTGTATGCCTGTTTTCAGTTGGTACATTTTGACAATGTGTAATAGTAAACAAAAACCTTCATATATTATGTATTCTAAGTTTTAAAGTCAAGAATATTTAAATAATTTTCATTCTCAAAACTAAAAAAAAAAGAAACCCCCAAACCTTTGCACACCTCTCTCTCATTCCTCTCAATCCTTTCTCTTTCATCTCTCTCACCCCAAACTTTTCTCTGTCATCTCTACTTTACCCCAATTAAAAAAAATCAAAAACAGTGGTTATTAAGCAATTTCTTACAAAAAAGTGATTTTATAATGAGTTTTCATTTTATAATTTTTGTCTTATCTAATTTTATGTAATTTTCACAAGCATAATGACATTTGTTAGAAGTGGGTTTTAAGCCTAACTCAACCCTACAAAACCGGCTTCTAAGGTGAGGTTTGCACCTCACTTATATATTATAAGTTGGCCTTATCTCTAGTCGATGTGAGACTTCCAACACACCCCCTTCACGCCGAGGTATAGACATCTCGTGCATGATAGTAGAAATTGGGTGGTCCAATATTGGCCCAACAATGGGTGGAATGAATACACAAATGCCCACTTAGAACTCGCTACGATAGGCTCTAACTATGGCTCTGATACCATGTTAGAAGTGGGTTTTAGGCCTAATTCAACCCCACAAAACCGGCTTGTAAGGTGAGGTTTGCACCTGAATTATAATATATATAAGTGAGGTGCAAACCTCACCTTACAAGCCGGTTTTGTGGAGTTGAGTTAGGCTTAAAGTCCACTTCTAACATGGTATCAAAGCAATATAAAAAAGGAATATAAGTATAAAAATATATGAACATAAATGCACAGATATGAACAGAGAATAAAATAATTCCAATATCCCCCCTTAAGCTGCAGCATATATATCCTTAATGCTCAGCTTGGACAACAAAGATTGAAATTGTGCTGGATGCAAAGCTTTAGTATGAATGTCTGCAAGTTGTGATGAAGTAGAAATAGGCAGGAGCTTAATTACACCAGCTTGAACTTTATCCCTTATGAGATGACAATCAATTTCAATGTGCTTTGTCCTCTCATGCATGGCTGGATTCTGTGCAATTCGTATAGCAGATTGATTGTCACAAATGACATTTGAAGGAATTGGTAATTTACCTGGAAAAAATAAAAAACACTTACCATTAAACAATTTCTTACAAAAAATGATTTTATAATGAGTTTTCATTTTATAATTTTTGTCTTATCTAATTTTATCTAATTTTCACAAGCATAATGACATTAGAAAGAATTGGTAATTGGCCTAAAGGTTTTTTAAGAGATGACGAGACACCTGCAGATGATGAAATTAGAGAGGTTAGTGAAGATAGAGAAAGGATTGAGAGGAATGAGAAAGGTGAGTAATGGTTTGGGGGTTTCTTTTTTTTTAGTTTTGAGAATGAAAATTATTTAAATATCCTTGACTTTAAAACTTAGAATCCATAATATATGAGGGTATTTTTATCTACTATAATCCGGTACACATTGTTAAAATGTAGGTTATTTATTATAAATAATTCATAACTTGAATACAAATATTAATAGAATATTTAACATTATTAATGTATAATGTATACGTATATAATTATATAATTTATTAGATAGTATAATATTTGTAATTTTTTATATTTAAATCAATATTTTTATATTATATTTATTCGGTTAAAGCCTTTTTTGTCACATTTTGGTTGGGAAAATTCGAAATGGTCTCCATGTTTTTTGTGTGTTCAATTTGGTCTTAAAGAACATAATTGGTGTTCAATTAAGTCCTTTTCACTAACTCCGTTTAAATAGTTAACGGAGCTGTCCAAATGTGCAGTCATTTATTGTCTGATGTGGATCTAATGAGGTGGATTTATTATTTTTGAATTTTTGTTTTGATATTAGGCTTATTATTTTCAAAAATAAATTAAGGGTATTAATGTTTAAAGGGTTGATCGTGGTTGGAAGGAAGATCTGCAAGATTGGGAAGAACATCAGTAAATGGCCCTAACACCACGCCATAGTCCAACGTTGCCAGAGATATTGCCGCTGGCCGTACCCATCAGCTCCTCCGTTGTCGCAAACTTGTGCCACCACCATCAATTAAAATCCAAACGCGCAAGAACCAGAACCCCTAACTCCAAATTTCAAAAAGAAATAAAAGAACACAAGTACAGGAAATCCCCAAAATCCAATTTGAAAACAAAGATTCCAACTCCTCCAATCATAACATTAGAAAAACTATGAACAGAAACCCCCAAAAGATTCCTAAATTCAGAAACCCTAAAACCAAACCCCCAAATTACAAGATCAAAACCCTCAACCTATAATTGTCAACCTGTAGAGAAGAAATAGAAACACAAGAACAACACTAAATCACAAGCCAAGAATGAGCATAGAAAGCCTCAAAACTGCGACACATCCTCCTCGTGAGCCCTGGCGCTGCGAAAAAGGAGTTCGCGCCCTAGCCACCTAAACTTGCATCCCCAATGTGCAAAAACCCCCAATCAGAACCAAGAAAGATAAGAGAAAGGAAGCCTTCACTCCCTGTGACGCGAACCAGAGCTAGAACAAAAAGGAAAAGAGATCAGTGTCTCCCTCCTATGAAACGAAGCAGAAATCGAGTGAAGAGAAGATGAAGGTGAGTGTTTGTGCTCCCCTAATCTGGGTTTGGCCATGAAGGAAGACAACCCAAAATTGGGAAAAAAAAAGTTGTGATTAGGGTCCTCTGAATCTTTCAAGGGGATTAACTAAAACTTAGATAAGATAATTCTGATTTAGAATTTAATTAGGATTCCACTTATTATAAATCTAATTTTTAATAATAGGATCTTAACTCTAATTAATTCTTAATTATAATTAAAAGAGAATCCTAAATTTCTAATTAATCATATTTAAAAGGAAACCCTAATTCTTTTTAATCATAATGACATTTCATTATCTGACTGCACAGTTAGACAGCTCGCCGTCAATTACATTCTTTAAGATTAAATTGAACAAAAAAAAATGGAGATCATTTCGAATTTTTCCAACCAAAACTGGGACCAAAAAAGCTTTTAACCTATTTATTATTATATTATTAAATAAAATATATAATATATAATTTAATATATTTATTAACTATAATCTATTTATTAATTTTATCAATTTCTTAAAAAAAATTATAACATTTAATAGAATAATATACAATACACTGTGACAAATTTTCAAACACTATAAATAAAACATTAAGTCTAGTCAAAATATGAAAATATTAAATTAATTCTAATAAAATTTACACTTTTTTTTCTATAATTACTGAATATTATATATATATATATATATATTAATTATTAAAGAAAAATAAATATTTCGTAGAATTTAAATATAAATTAAGTTATATATAAAAAAATAAAAAACATATACTAAAAAATTCATAAAATTATTATTCATAAATTTATTATTTTAAACTTTCAAATTGAAATATTTTATTATTTATCTTTAATTCATATTTATATAAAACTTTTTACTAAATGTATTTTATATATTTTAAAAATATATTATTGTGTAATTTTTTTATATAAACAATCAATCAATTTTATTAAATTTTTTTTTCAAAATTTATCTTAATATGATTAAAATGTTTGTATATAAATTTTTGATAAATTAAAAACATTTGAATTTTCCACGATTAGAAATTAGTTGTATTTTTTCTTGTATTTATGATAAAAATTTTATTTTTTTTTAAAAAGAAGGTTAATGAATTGACTATGACCCCTACAGAACTTTTATAGATCTTTTTGATCCCGCAAGTTTTTACAATAAAATACTTTTTAGTTTTGTGAGTTTTTCTTATTCTAATCCATGTGAATAGAAATCAAACCATATTAAATTTACATGTCTACTCAGACCCGAACTAAATTAAAGCACCACGAAGTATATATAAACGTTGTTTATGCATAAATATTTTTTAATATTATTATATTTATTTTATTTTAATACGATTTATTATTATTTATTCTTTTTATATATAAGTACAACCTATTCATATATATATAAAAAAATACATAACAATCACAATAGCTATTATGAAAGTATTTTCAATTTTTTATTACATATTATCTTAAAAAAACATTAGCGCCCATAAGTTTATACATCTTTTGCTGTATTGAGAGATGTAACAGGATCACATTATTTCTTTCAGAAAAAAATGACATACATATCTCAATCTAAATTCTTTTTAATCCTTTTTTATCAATAATTTTGATTTAATTAATAATTTGATTTTTATATTTAATATTTAAGTCTATAATTCATTTTAATTCTTATATTTTCTTTAACTAAATTTAATCTTTTGTGTTAATTTGAAAGATATTATCTATAAAACTCAAAAAGTTGTCCTATATCAAATTATTTGAAAATGTCAGGTGTCAAAGTCTATAACATATCATTTCCAAATTACAGATAACACTAATTTATCCAAAGAAACCAAATTAACTATATTCAAAACATATTAGAACTCAGTATAGACTATTTGTAAATAACCAAATATTATTGCATGCTCTTGACTAAATATTCAAAATGAGGTTCAACATAGACAATTGCCGACATAGAATATAAATAAATAATAAATAAATGGATAGTTGTTATCTATACAATTGACATAATGGCGGCACTGAATAAATGGTTCATAATTTTTCCCTATACAATGTTGTGCAGCCATCATCAGATAAGCACTGTGCATTGAAAGGAATGAATAACAGCAGGTTTTCAGCCCACAATTGCAAGCAAGCTTTCTCTGACTGCTGGAATCGAACAAAGAAGAGATCCAAATATACCATTAAGAGCATAAGCAATGGCACAAAATGGGAGAGCCTCAGGTTCCTTGGCAGACAAAGCTGCTGTTCCAAGCCCATGGGCACTGTGAAAAATATTTAGTCAAGAGCATGTAAATAATAACCAACTATTGTTGCAAGTTTGATATAGATTACTTTTTGTAAAGGTGGCAAAAATTAGCAATTCTTTCTTCATAATAAGTTTAACCCAACAATGGGAATCATATACAGTCCCACCCCACCATATTCATCACAATCATCTATCACAGAATATACCTGGACGCAGTTGCTATTCCCCGAGCAATTGGGTCACCAAAACTGAGTCTATCAAGTGTTGCTTGCACAAAATTTGCACCAACCAGACCAGTTAAAACAACCACAGCTGCTGTCAGAGATGAATTGGCACCTGCAAACAGGGAAATTTTCAAAGCTAGAACTGTGTACGAGCAAATAAACAACCTATATTTTGTTAGTGTTGCTTTCAATGTGAATGTATTCTTTCAACAAATTAACACTGCATGATTTCCGGATTTGTTCCACAACAATGAACTAGTTACAGAGTAAACAAGATTATGGAGATAAATACTTAAAGTGTGGGCAAATATTTACCGTCAAACAAAGATACAATGCTGAGGGCCAATGCCACTGTGATACATCTGGGTAGAATGGACACAGTTAAAGATGGTTCTAATTGAACAAGACGTCCAACTAAGGCAGTTGAATACAGCGAGAATACTGTTGAGACGATGACAGAGGTGAAAATCTCAGCTGCGTGTCGTTTCACAAGCTGAAAATGATGGGAAAAATAGTAGCCAATGATAACATGATTCAGCTGTCATGTGTTTGAGATGCCAAAAAATGTTGCAAAGCAAGTTCGGTATTTGGGTATAAATCATGCTAATGACTGCCAAATGGAATATTATGCGCACAAGGGTATATGATATGTTCTTAGCTCAGATCTACTCCCTCAAGATTGGATTCATATATAATATATTCACAAAATAAATATCAAACTCCATATAAGCCAATGACTATTCCATTCACCTTTCAAAGGTCTTATCTTAGTTACTTTAGAAAGAAATTGAAAAAAAAAAAAAAAAAGATATGCTTCTAGTGGCATAACCAAGTTAAATTACATATCTAGACAAAAAACAGAAAAAAGCTAGTATCAAGACATCTTTGGGGAGATTTAGTATAGGTACTTATTACCTTTTTCAAACTACCCAAAACCCTCTTCATTAGTCCATCCCTTTTGGCTTCACATCTCCGCAATAAGATAATAAAATATTTATTTCGTACTTTTGCTCAAGTTTAATGAATGCTAGTCAAATTATTCAAAATGAAATCACCAATCCAGGCTTTTAATCTTCAGGAGGATGGCAAGGGTTAAATGTGCAAAAAAAATTTGACAGAGTACTGATATACTCACTTGTTGAACTGTTACTATATATCATTAGCTACTCAGAAATAACATATTAAACATTGCCCAGGTATAAGTTTGATTGCAGTTTGTCATTGTAAAATACCATAACCATTTTACAGTATAAACACGCTGTATTCATCTGCTTAATCTTTTTACAGCAGTGTAAGATTTATTTACTGGGAAACTTAGATGGTTACCTTTCTTTGCTTGAACATAGAGAAGGAAAATGATAGAATGACAGATCCCAAAAATCCCATTAAAATGTCACCAGCTCCAGGATTAGAGGATGCCTTTGTAAGGTAATATCCTATGATGTAGAAAGAATAATCAACAGAATAGATATATTATGCTGAAATAGCACAAATAAAAGAATTGCTTAGGAACAGGGGACCAGAGTGAATAACCATTTCGTATGACAGATAAAAGTAAAAAATCATTTGAAATCAAATGCCAGGCCTACTCTATATGCAACTAGACATCTGAACCATTGCAATTTCTAATTGTTCTTGAAGAAGGACCGTTCCATGTTGAGTTGAAAAGAATTTTTTGTCTGCTAATGGGTTCAGCTACATCCAAGAACACAACTTGTATCATAGTATAGATATATTGGTTGCGGGTGCCAGAAGCAGAAGCTGGGAGCTTCTTTAGTGCGGACATTGTTGGTTATCCATATAATGGAAGGATGTAGTAGGGACGACTCTTATTGATAGTTCTTGCACAAACAAGGATTTAAAGTAAACTATTGTCTTAGCCCACAGGCTAAACACATACAGAGACCCTTCATATTTTGTATTTTCAACCTTTTAGTGGTTCCCTTTGAAATTATTAATTTAACTAACTCAAAGAGTCTTCAATTCTTTTACTGCGTGAGATCGTTTCTAAATTTTCCAAAGTGTTACTTATTTCCAAAATCATGCCAACTAACCCCAACCGAATACAGTAAGATGATCATTGATTAGGTGTGACCCAAATAGTAAATTTGCTGCAAATGAAGAAAATCACATGACATAAAAAATCTAATTAATTAATGGTAGGTTCTCCTACAAGAACCTTTCACAATGTATAGTTGATGCATGCTTTTAAATAAATGCTTTAGAAGCTTCATAGTGACAGGCCAAGTCTTAATGAGATTAGGATTCAGTACAATGCATATCGTTTCGAAGCATGGGACATGCCTGTAGAGTAAAAGCCTTGACCAAAGTCTTAACGGAAGAAAACTAGCCATTCCAATGGATAAGACCATTAAGTTTAAGAAAATACTTTTTTTTATCTTTTTAATAACAAAAATGTCATTTTGTTTCCTATATTTCAAATTTTTGTAGGAAAAACTGAAATCAAGTTTTTATTATTTTCTTATAATTTTTGCAATCATATTTCCTATAGTCCTATGCAAATTTGTTTTAAACAGAACATTCAAAGTGAAAGAATTTGAATAAAAGTAAGATGGCAATTTTTATTTAAAAGTGAAACTTATTTTCATTTTATGTTTTCATTTTTTAATTACAAAAACCTTGTATTCAATCTATGTTTTCAAAAATTTAAACAAGAATCACTGAAACTAGCTGTCTTCTGTTTTCTCTGTTATATCTCTCTTATATATCTATAAGAGATATATAAAGGCATAACTCTTTCCTAAAAGAGCAAATAACCAAAGCAACAATTAGCTTGGGGAAGAATTAAATCAGAACTTTTTCTCATCTAGCTTATTGAAGAATATTTCTACACAAAAAAAAAAAAAATCAATCTATTTACTCTTAATATATTTTCATTACATCTATTACATATATCATGTTGACTAGAGTGAACCACGCATTCCTACAATATGACATCTTAAACGGACCTTAAATCACTATTGACTCCTTCATATTTATACATAATAAGACACAACTCATCACAAATTTATGCCATTACATAATAGTACTTTTTGATAAATTTCCATCCCACTCTGCTACATTAAACTAAAAGCCCTTTGGTGACATAACTTTACATTATCATAATTCTCAGGCAGTATATCAAACCATATCAGTCGGGTATAGCTGCAGTTACCTTTATAATAGCAGAAAGTCATTTGATATTTCATTGTCCTACTAAAAAGATTTTACAAACCTGATTTGAACAGCAAACGCTCTACTACTTATTACTCAACTTGCAGCAGATTTCAAATGCTTATCATAAATTACAAGTATGTACACTGTACTGTATAGTCAGATTAAGTTCCAAACTAGTAATTTAAATCGCAAATTTCTTTTCCTAGTTGTAATTAGCAAACAGGATCCTAAATTCAGAGACACTCACATAATATAGTAACTAAAAGTTATCTTCCAACCATACCTAGCACAGGTTCAATCCCGGACTTGGAAAAATACCCGAAAGCTAAAGCTGTCAGATCTGCTGATAATGCACAGCAAATTATAGGATGGAAGACCTTCTTCACACCCGATGGTAACCTGAAAAAAAAATAAAAATAGCAAGCATTAGTGAAAAATTAGAAAAGATAAAATTCCAAATATAACATAATAGACAGTAGAAAACTTCAATAGCATCATCATGCATATAGGAATACTCTCTTCTTTTAATACCTTTCCAGGAGAAACTTTGTTCAAAAGAAAAAGCATGGTCTACGTGTATATGCAGCAGTCAAAGGAAATTATTTACCCGGTGCCAACCAAATAGCCTAACACTGTGGCTGCAAGCAAAAACGGAAGGCATGTTCTGGCACTTGTACCCAGTGCTGTAGGGTAAAACAATGCAGAAACAAAAGATACAATGAGAACAGCAGTCCATGTCCACACTTCAAAGGCAGAAAATGGAGAAGGCTTTCCCATAGGCTCAGCTTCTACCAGTTCTGTTTTCACAGCTTTTCTTACTGCTATAGCCGTGTAACCAGCAACACAGAGTGTAGCCAGCCATCCTCCAACTGAACAACAACATAAATATCAGTAATTTGCAACACTAATCATAATACAAAAGATGCAGATTTTGAAAAGAAAAGACGAAGAGGGCAGATTTGACCCTTGATAATTTAAAATGCCATAAGAAGTTTGTGAAAAATGCTGATAGTATCTAATAATTAACTTTGAATAATCAAATTGGCACCGAAAAAAACAAATATGTTATAAAGGGTAATTTGAGGAACTAATCATTTCAAACTGAAGACCAAATAAAACAGTAGTTCGGTCGAAAATCGCTGAGATAAAAGCAATGACTAATTTGGTAAAGAATGAAAAAATTGAGTTAGTCCTGAATGTGTAAAAAATTTAAGTTAATCACCAATATTATAACTTGATAACAAAATAGCCCTGGTTTTATGTGAAAGTTAACTTTTCAAGTTAAATCTTAAAGACAAAATAAAGTTACGGAACCTAAAATAGATATTTCATATTTTTCAAGTACCGACATCGTCTAATGCGTTTGAAAATCAAATTGGACATCAACCCAAAAAGGCAACTTGGAAAGCAACTGAGAGTGAAACAAAAGAAAGAAGCTTTGACCTAAAATAAGGCCAATTTTGAGGGCAGAGGCAGCGGGAACATCTTTGACGGCAAGGGGCAGAACAACGAGAGAGGGAACATAGAAAAGCGGAAGCCATCTCTGAATGAACAAAAGCGCCGGCTCGAAGAAGCTCACCAATGCCGTAGCCGCAGAGGGTACGGTGGCGTCGAGAGTAATGAGAACCGAGAATATGCAGAACATCCCAAACAAGGCGCTGGGGAATTTGATCGCGGCGGCCACGAATGCTTTCTTGAGAAACTTGTCCGCCGCCAGAATAAGGCCAAGAGACACGACCAAATGAAGAACACCAAAAACCTAACAAGTAAAACAGAAGCTGAAATGGTATCCGTTGAATGAAAGAGTGACACGGGGAAAGAACAAGGACTGACCGTGTTGGTGAGCGAGGAGGAGTTGGAGGTGTTTCCGGTGTCGGATTGGGAGAACTTTGGCGGCAGGTGTCTGGTTTTATGGGTTGGGATAGTGAGCCTTGGTGGGAAAGTAATGGAGGAAATGGTAGGGGCGGAGAGGGTGTTGAGAGTTGAGTTGGGGAAAAAGGTGCGGCGGAAGAGTGAAGGGGAGAGAGCGGGTGGTTTCAGTTTGGGAAGTGAAAAGGGTAAAGAGTGTGACAGTGTGGTGGCCATGGAAACGGGCATAGAGGTAGACATCCTGCGACTTCAACGAAGAGAGAAAGATTTCACATTTTTGTATGGACAAGAAGAAATAGTGTTGAATGGGTGGGATGAGATGAGAGTGTACAACCATCAAACTTTCATCCTCTTCAAACTGTCAAAACCTCATATTTCACTGTTTATATCAAAATCAACCTAAGCAATTACACAATTGTTCGTAAAACCAACTCCTACAAAAAAGAGATTAATTTATAAAAACAAAGTTTTTCTTTAGTTAAATTATTCCATATAAAAAACTGAACGTAAGGACGACGATAGTTTGAGAACTTATTTTTGACAACCTTTTATCAGAAGGAAAAGAAGAATCTTTTGGACGAGCCAGAGGAAGCATTTTCTCAGAATCCATAGGACGAGCATTATCCCCACTCAATGGGAGAATGAGGATCTCCCTGTCCGATTCGCTTATTACTGGAAAAGTAACCCACAAGATTGTCATATATGTTTATAGAAAGATAAGTATTCAAAATCCAATAATTAAAAGTTATATGAAAGTTGTTTTTGAGTGGGGTTGAGAGTTATTCTTTCACATTCTATTATTTTTCCTAGTTAAATTTTAAATGTCTAATAAATGATTTACCTTCTTATTTTATTTTTATATTTATAGGTTTTAGAATAGACTTTTAATTAAGATTGACCCAGTTACAGTCCAATAGTTCATAAATATGTTTTATTTTGCTAATTTTATTACGCTTGTGTTGATGCTTCTAACCGCTTTGTGATCGAGCGGTCATACGAGGGAATATGATTGTTCGGTCAACATTGTCTTTGAAGTCCTAGAAAACATTTTGATGAGGGTTGATTGAACGATCATGTGGTGAGTGCGTTGATCGGACAGTTTATATGATACACAAGTCCCCCAAACTCGAGAAGGTACTAACCAATGAAGGGGCTAAAGAGGGCTGGCATCAAAGTCTTCTTCTTCCTCTTTTGCTGAGTCAACTGTGCTGCGTGAGGGTCTGGCTGATAGTGCGACTAGTTTAGATAACAATAAAGTCGTGCAGAGTGGTGGTTTAAACTTTGTTTGTGGCAATGTGATAGTTGAGGGCACTAACGAGGGTGAAGGGAGGGAGGGGGCTCTTCCCGTCATAGTAGATTATGATTGGGTGTCGCACGATGTTGAAGAGTATGCCATGTGCTTCCGAACAAAAACCCAGCTAGAGGATTGGGCCAAACGGAATTGCATTCTTAAATCGATAGAGTTCGACCCTTTATTCAAATTAGTTGCGTGTGAAAGGAATGAGCAGGTATTCCATGGAAAATGGAGCGATTAGAATGACTTCTTTTTCAAAAAAATCACGAGGTGACACATAACACCTTTCTAATTGTGTTAGTACGAAACTAATGGCAAAGACTTAGTTGCTCCAATTTTTCAAAAATAGAGACTCAATTGAGACAAAAAAAGTGAGTGATCTATTTGAGAAAAGTCACCAAAAATAGGGACTATATGAATGATTAAACTTATTTTTTTCTTTTTCTTTTACATTTAATAGTTTCACATAACTTAGGATTAAGAGGTAAAATAATTTAAATAATACACTTTCTTTCAATCTTCTTATGTGTTTTTTGAAGACAAAATCATAATAGAAGTCTATGCTCTAAAATGGATACTATCTCACATGTAATGATTAAGTCTAACAATGTTATCTAATGAATTTAAGATCATAATATTAGTATTGTCTATTGCAATGAAAATGAACATCTAAAGATGAAAGTGGTTTTAAAGTTATTAGCCTTTAACTAGGAGGAATGAAATCCTTATTCTTCTTGCACTTTGAATAGAGTTCATATTTTAATATATCTAAAGATGAAAATGGTTTTAAAGATGATTAGCCTTTAACTAGGAGGAATTAAATCTTTATTCTTTTTAAACCTTGAATAGGGTCCTTACTTTAATATATCTAAAGAGGAAAGTGATTTTAAAGATGATTAGCCTTGAACTAGGAGAATGAAATCTTTATTCTTCTTAAATCTTGAATAGGGTCCTTATTTTAATATATCTAACAATGAAAGTGGTTTTAAAGATGATTAGCCTTTAACTAAGAGGAATGAAATTCTTATTCTTCTTAAACCTTGAATAAGGTCCTTATTTTAATATATCTAAAGATGAAACTAATTTTAAAGATTATTAACCTTTAATTAGAAGGAATGAAATCCTTATTCTTTTTAAACCTTGAATAAAATCCTTATTTTAATATATATATATATATATATATATATAATAGTTTTATATCATTTAAAAAAAATTTAAAACAAAAGAAAATTTAAATTTACTTTCCTCTTCTAAATCTCTGAGACACTTTTAAGAATAAAACTGTGAAGTGGTCTAAGTTTCAAAACGGAAATCCTTACAGAATGAGCTTCAAGAAATTTAGGAATGAGAGAAATAACATTAGCATTCATCATTGAAAGAATCTAATTATGTGTAAATATAATTGTTTAACAGCATTACATATATCTAAACCACTAATATCCAAACATGCAGGATAGAAGTAGCCACCAAAATCATCCGGCCCAGTAGCACTAATCTCCTCCTTTGAAGAACAATTTACAAGATTCCCATTATCCTAATCATTCATTAACCAGTAAGAAGAAATAATTTGAGTCCTAGTGTCAACAGAATGAAGATTATTGTTAGCAGTATAATAATCCAAAACCAAATCCCCTTCAACCAGTCTATTAATAGACTAGCATTAATACGTTTTTGAACCACAAAAAGAAAGAAAAAATTATATCTATCACCATCCACAAACTAGTTCATTCTAGCTTTCTCCTTCCAAAACATAACATGAAAATCCAAAGCAATATTAAGATCATCCATGGCTTTTTTTTCTTATTCAGTAGGGAATCTAACTCCTATGCTGAAGAATTATCTAACAGTTGCTGTATTGAGTCCAAAATCTATTATTTCTCAACCACAGCAGTACGCAAATTCCCAAACACATTTCCATTCCAAATTTTAAGGACATATTTCCACCTCGGAAGAACCTAAAAGAAATATTTTTCATGTGAGGAAGAGAACCACGAACGATAAGCATAACAATTTCTACAGGGAGTAATAAAAGGTTTAAAGAATAATTCTGATATATTATTTCAAGGAATAGAGTACAATATATACATACAAAGATCATCTAATCCTTCATCTATTAAAGAAAAGACATGTGCACAAATCTGCACAAATTATAATAATATCTAAAATATAGCTAACATAATATTTGATTGTCTAATATCCTTTAATAGAATATTTGGCATATCTTAACACCCCCACTCAAGTTGGTGCATAGATATCACACATTCCCAACTTGAATAGAGACTCATTAAACAATCTTCTTGACACTCCTTTGGTGAGAACACCAGCCAACTGTAAATTCTGATCTTACAAAAGGAAAGGAAATTATTCCTTCTTCAATCTTCTCTTTGATGAAATGTCTATCAACCTTCATATGCTTTGTTCTATCATGTTGAACAGGATTATGAGCAATTGCAATAGTCAAAGTATTGTCACAGTACAAACTCATAGCTTCATTTGGTTTAAATCCCAAATCTGATAACACATTTTTAATCCACAAAAGTTCACATACACCTAGTGTCATGCCTCTGAATTTTACTTCAACACTAGATCTTGCTACTACAGGTTGTTTTTTACTCCTCCAAGTTACAAGATTCCCTCCTACAAAAGTAAAGTATCTAGAGGTAAATCTTCTATCATCTTTTGAACCTTCCCAATCTGCACAGTATACCCTTGTACCTTTAAGTTTCCATTATTTGAGAACAAAATTCCTTTTCCAGGAGCATACTTCAAATGTCTCAAAATTCTTTCAACAACATCCATATGAAGCTTTCGTGGGTCATGCATAAATTGACTAACAACATTCACTACATAGGTGATATCTGGACGTGTATGACACAAATAAATTAATTTTCCTACCAGCCTTTGGTATCTTCTTTTATCTATGGTTGTTGAATTTGAGCATCGAAAGAGTTTATGATTTTATTCAATTGGTGTATCAGCTGGTTTACTCCCAAGCAGCCCAGTTTCTGATAGTAAATCAATAGTATATTTTCTTTGGCGTAGAAAAATATACCATGTTTTGATCTAACTACTTCAATACCCAAAAAATATTTGAGGTTTCCAAGTTGTTTCATCTTAAATTCAGATGCAAGGTATTGTTGTAAACTAGAAATCTCATCTTGGTCATTTCCTGGAACAATCATGTCATCTACATATATAATCAAAGTTGTAATATTTCATTTTCCTCTCTTAAAAAATAAGGTTTGATCAGAGTTACTTGCTCTATAGCCAAAAGCCTTCATAGACTTGGTAAACCTTCCAAACCATGCTCTTNNGGATTGTTTTAATCCATATAGAGCCTTCTTTAATTTGCAAACCTTTATTCCATTTGAATCTGTCATGCCTGGTGGAGAATCCATATAAATTTCTTCTGAAATTTCTCCATGTAGGAAAACATTTTTCACATCAAATTGTAGAAGAGGCCAATCTTGGTTTGCANCTAGCGACAAAAGTATTCTCACAGTATTGAGCTTGGCTACCAGTGCGAACGTCTCTTGGTAATCTACACCATAAGATTGAGTGTAACCTTTAGCCACAAGTCGTGCTTTATACCTCTCAATAGTTCCATCAGCTTTATGCTTAATTGTAAAGACCCATTTGCAACCCACAATTTTCTTCCCTCTTGGTAAGGACACAAGATCCCAAGTGTTGTTTTTTTTCTAAAGTCGTCATCTCCTCAACCATTGCTTCCGTCCATCTAGGATCTGGCAAAGCTTCATGTACATTACTAGGAATAGAAATTGAAGATAATTGAGATACAAATGATGCATATGATTGAGATAACCTATGAGATGACACATATTTACTAATGGGATATTTAACTTTGGCTTGAAGGTCTGACTCATATTTAGCTGGAGGTTGACCATGGTTAGAACGAGATGGAAGATTATATTGAACAGTAGTAGACTCAGTGTTTTGTATGCTGGTGGTTTCAGGCAGACAAGAATCAATTTCATCTAAATTAGTATTATCAGAGATAGGATTCAAAAGTACCTCTGAAGAGTCAAGCTGAACCTGCGTAGAAGATTGAGCCAATTGGTTATGATCAGAAGACACCATATTATCCAGAAAGAAGTGTCCATATTTAGGATTGGCTCACTTGCTGCAGAATGATCCTCACACGATAATATATCTTCATAATCAAACATACTAACATCATGATTATGCACTTCACTTTCATTGCCTCCCTGAAGTGCAGAATCAACATAAAAAAATTCATGCTCATTAAATGTCACATCTATAGAAATATAAAATTTCTTTNATGGTGGATGGTAAGCACGATAACCTTTTTGAGTTGATCCATACCCAACAAAAACACATTTGATCGCTCGTTCTTCAAGCTTTGTACATTGATATGGGTGTAAGTGAACATATATAACACATCCAAAAATATGAGGTGGTAAATAAACTATGGGAGGAAGGATACAATGATCAGATAACACATCATAAGGCCTTGGAAAGTTAAGGACACTAGAAGGGGTTCGATTAATTAAATAAATGGCAGATGATGGCAACCCCTAAAGGGACTTCCCATCCAAAGAGGCATCAACTACACTAAGACTATGAAAGGGAAGTTGATTAAGAACTTAATCTTTTCTTTCTAAAGTCTTAGCATGTTTCTCTCTAACTAAATACATTGTACTATGTTTTGTAGGTCATTAATAAAGCTTTGCAAACACTTAGATGAATAACCAAGCAAGGAGAAGCAAAGAAGCTTAGGTTGAAGACCTTGCTGCTGGCGCTCAGCGGCATGCTTCTTCCTTGAGCACGTGTTTCAGATGGTGCACCTAGCCAGCTAGACAAGCTTCCTCCACAAGCTACCTTGGTTTTCCATCACGTGCAATTAGGATAGCTTCTACTGCAAGATTGATAGCTCTCCTTCTCTTATAAAAG
>NC_028357.1:3925051-3930689 GCF_000741045.1 Vigna radiata var. radiata | reverse complement strand
TCTCCTCTAGCTTCCTTCCCTCTTGGAAGGCTTTCGGAGCTTGAGATTCCTTGATTCACCTATACACCTTCATTGAGACATCCATCAAACACTTATCGTGCTTCATCTTCATCCATCTATCCGCTGCTTTCTCTGGTTTTGGAAGTGTTTGTGATTGAATTGCAAGGATGTTTCCATCATTTGGCATCAAGAGTCAGCCGTTCCAGTCACGCTTCAAGAGCTAAGTGTCTCGTTTCCATTTCCTCTGTTTTTTTTTTTCGTCTTGTACTGTTCTTTGCACTGTTTAATTGCTTTTGTGTTTTGATTCTTTCTGTTTGAGTGAATTTTGTTTCGTTCACGAGTGAATTTTGTTTCGTTCACTGTTCCTTAGGTGTGTTTCTTCATTTTAATCGGTGCTTTTGAGTTGTTTGGTTTAATTCCAGCCTCCCGTATTGTCCAAGTCATGTGCACGTGTTTTGCAATTTTTTTTTTGTCTCTGTTACGTTCTTTTGATTCTGTTCGGTGTGTGATTGTCCTTTTGGCTGTGTATTAACTGCTTTACCTAGCTCCGTTTGATCATATAGAACGTTGCGGCATTGTCTAGCCTTGAGCAAAGCAGTTTCGATGTGTGACAGCATGTGTCCTGATGCAACCTCTGCATAATATAGTGATTTCTGGTTTGGAGTCGTGATACCTGATTTGGTCCATATTTTTGGTATTGGACACTTCGAGCAAGTTTGCTTTATGATTTTGGATGTGTTCAGCGTGATTGCAACTCATAAATCCTAGGAAATCGAAATCAGTGGTTGAGTTGTTTCACCTCTATTTGCAGATTCTGTTTTTTTTGTTGATGATTCATCTCTGCATTAATCACATGCATCAATCATTGTTTACTGTTTGAGACAAGTTTGATTGATGGAATTATGCATGTTTGAGGTGTTAGGTGTCACCATGTCTTGCTGAATCTCAAAAACCATATTTGAGTTGCAACTACTTCTGTTTTACCGAGACAGCAGCTGTCACGGTTTCTACCAAATTTTTTTGGCTTTTGCACCGTGCCTGTGTTCTTTGCCTGAGTCTTTTAGGTCAATTCAATTTCCCTAGCTCATAAATTCCAGCTAGATCTAGTGTATAGGACCATTCTTATATGTTGTTTGATCCAACCAGCATTGATTCTATGCTATTTTTCAAATCTGATGCAAATTTCATGTGTTTTTTTTTTCTGCATTTCAAGCAACTAAGGCAGTGATTTGGTGAGTTTACATGTTTTTGTGCATCTTCTCTGTTTGATCAAGTTTATTTGAACATTTTAAACTTGTTCCAAGTGTCTATTTGGCCATACACCAGTCTAGCCACTACATCACAGTTTCACTTCCACTTTTGCTTGAAAATTTACAAGTGCAATTGTCATATTTTGCTGCAGTCAATTTCTTTGCTGCCTAGGTGCTTGAACACATCCATTTTGATGATATAAAGTTGATTGAAGTGTCATTTGAGCCTTGTAGCTACTACCACTGAAATCATCCACTGAAACCACCATTTTCTAGCCAATTTTATCATTTTGGTGCAGTTTTTTTCACTTTGATTCTGCAGAAACCGTAACTGCACCTATGTTTTGGAGTTGCTGCATGTTTCAGTGATGCTCCACTGTTTTTACAAGTTTCTTTGGTGATTTGAAAGTTACCTTTACTGTGCATTTGGTCATTTTTACCAAATTTTGCAAAGTCATGTTTCTACACCATCATAGTTGCTTGAAAGTGGAACTACACCACTGATTTTCAGCTGCCAGCTCTTTGCCTGTTGTTTAAGCTTTTAAACATCTTCTATTTGATGAAATAAGTTTGCTAGAAGCCTCAATTACACCTTACATACAGTACCATTGAATTCCACCATTGCTGTACTCATTTTTTTTTCAACATTTCAGTGCAGATTTTATACTTTGCTTGCTGTTTGCACTTTGGCCAACCTCCAAAACTCAATTATGGATTGGCAAAAGCTGGTTTCACGTTTCCATATGCTTTGACATCAATAAGAAAGTTTAAAAATCAAGAAAAAGCAAAAGAAAACCAAGCAATCCAGTTTTGAAAATCCAAACTGAAAATACCAGAAATTCTGCACTTCATTGAGGACTTTTATCAAACACTTTCATCTTTTCATCAAACACTTATCCAGCAGCTGTTTGTCATTTTATTTTTTATTTTTTCTTGCTTTCTTCATCTATTCTAGGCCCTTTCTTAGGCTCCTTTTGTGTTCTTCCTTTTATTCCAGCTGTATCTCACTTGAATTCATCATTTTTTTGGCTTCCATACTATGCTAGCAAATTGGTTTTTGGCTAATTAAATTCTGGTGCAGCAGTTGACCATTAGCTCACGGTTTGGTGTATTTGGCAGTGGTGTGTGACTTCTTTTTGAGGTGATCCAGGTTGCAACAAGCTTCCTCCAAGAGGGTAGCATCTTAGGGAGTGGAGAGTTTGTAGAATTGGACACAAAGGTTGTTCTCCAAGCTGCATTCTTGTGCAGTTTTCAGCAGCATTCTCCACCTTGTCCACCACAAATTCAAACACTTTGGAGATAGGATATATTCAGCTCTTGTCTCCTACAATTTGTATACATACTATAGCTCATTTTATCACTTTGATGACCTTGTATCACGGAACGTTTGAAGTTTAATTTGCTTTACAATTTTCAAACTTCAAGTAACTTGGGAAAATGCTTTTCAAGCAATTCCAAGTCTACTAAGCAACATTGTAATAGTTAGTTCCCACCTCTTAGAGTGAAAGTGTGTCAAGGGGCTCCAAGTGTCACTTACACTTTCACCTAGGGCCGTTTATCATTGTCTTCCATTTCCATTCATTTACTTTACTTTGCTTGATTGACTTTTATGTTTTAAGTCTTCGTGATACTTAGGAGCGCGTTTCATTTAGTTAAACCTTCGTTTGGTTTCTAGGAACATAACATCCTTGCATTCAAAAGGTTTTGAAAGAGTTATATCAGGAAACTTGGGTGAGAAGCGTCAGGAGACACTCTGGCTAGGAAGGACAAGGTTTCTAAGCTTGTCCATTGTGCACCTCTCCTTCCTGGGAGTTATTCGGTTTCTTCACCTCTAGAATCTTTATAGAAGTCATTCACCAAAAACAAGCAAATTCTCCTTCAAAAACTTTTGATTCATACTTGTGCAAGGCTTTCAAATATTTGTGAAAACAATTTCTCTACTTCACAAGCATGAGTCACTCTAGTGTTCAAGGTAACATCAATCAAGTTCAAGAGAACATAGAGTTGCGAGAAGAACTCAATAGAACCAAGTCTGAGTTGAATGAGCTAAGGCAAATGGTCGCCAATCTTACTCACAATCAGAGAGGGCACACACAAGGGGATCACTCTCATAGGCAAAACCATGATCATCATGATCATTCCCAACATAGTGATCACCAAAGTTACCAACCTTATGATCACTATCAACACCCTCCTAGGCGTCATCATAACCATAGAGACCATCATGTGGAACCAAAGCTTGATCTTCCTCCCTTCTATGGTAGAGATAATGTTGAGGAATATTTTGAGTGGGAAATGAAGGTTGAACAAATTTTTGAATGCTACAAGATAGATGATAGGAGGAGAGTGACCCTAGCCACCTTGACCTTTCAAGGTGCAGCCCTTTATTGGTGGACATCCATCATGAGCGACCAAAGGATGCATGGCGACTACACAATTCAATATTGGAATGAGCTGAAAACAACCTTACACAGGCGACATGTCCCAGCCTATTATGCTAGAGAAATCATGGACAAGCTCCATTGACTTCAACAAAGAAACATGAGTGTTGAAGAATATAGGCAAAAATTAGAGTTGCTCATGTTGAGAGCAGGGATCAAAGAAGAAGAGAGATTCACCATAGCTAGATTTCAGAGTGGATTGAACTATGAGATTAGAGATAAGGTAGAACTCTTACCTTACCTAGATCTAAATGACTTTGTCCAGCTATGTGTGAGAGTAGAAGAACAACTTAGAAGAAAAGCTTCTACAAAAAGGACTTACCCTACCACCTCTGAGTATAGGAAAGATCATAAGAGGGAGGGTAGTCCAGTGAGGTATGAAAAACTTCAAGACAAAGAAAAACAAAAAGAAAAAGACAAAAAGAGAGAGGTAAAGAAAAAGAGAGAGGGCGAGAACGAAATACCCCTCACAAAGAGTCTTCAAAAGAACCAAGGGGTAGAGAGACTAGATGTTTTAAGTGTGGAAAGAGAGGTCACTATTCTTCTGAGTGTCCTCACAAAATGTCTACTTATCTCTTAGACCACCAAAGTGAAAATGAAGATTCTTCTAATGATTCGGATACTTCAATATCTGAGGAAGAAGTCTTACCTTGTGAAGGTGAGTTATTGTTGTTTAGAAGACTTCTTGGAAGTCAAACCAAAGAGCTAGAACAATCTCAAAGGGAGAACCTATTCCGCACACGATGCAAAATTTTTGAAAACACTTGTTCATTAATAGTGGATAGTGGTTCTTCTAGCAATTGTTGTAGTTCTATAGTGGTGAACAAATTAGCCTTACCAACTATTCTTCATCCCAAGCCTTATAAGCTTCAATGGATAACAGAAGATGAAGAAATAGTAGTGAACAAACAAGTAACCATACCAATATCCATTGGCAAATATGAAGAAAATATTTTATGTGATGTTGTTCCAATGGATGCTGGCATGTTTTACTTGGTAGGCCATGGCAATATGATCATAGTTCCACTCATGATGGCTATACCAACAAAATAACTTTCCTCCATAAAGGGAATAAAATCGCATTGATTCCTCTTACACCTAAACAAGTGAAAGAGGATGAGATACAAATCAAAGAAAACATGGAAAAAGAAAGAAAACAAGAAAATAGGTTGGACAAGCAACCTTCTCACGAAAACATAAAGGAGTCAAAGGTATGCATGATGTTAACTCCTTCTTTAGCAGGTAAATACCTTGATTATCCTTCTCAAAAACATCACTTTGATTCTCCATTTCATCATGNGGAATGTTCCAAAATAAGCGNCAACAAAAAGGCCAAGATTTCTTCTAAAAAANNTTTTGTCACAAGGCCTTCATTTCATATTCTTCTTTTTGCATATCTCTTATTCATCATACTCATTTTTGCTATCTTTTGTAGATATATTTTTGACCCAGGAAGACAATAAAGACCAAAGTTGTGCTTCTTCTTTCTTTCCGATTTGAGGACAAATCGTTTTTAAAGAGGGAGGGAATGATGGCAATCCCTAAAGGGACTTCCCATCCAAAGAGCCATCAACTACACTAAGACTATGAAAGGGAAGTTGATTAAGACCTTAATCTTTTCTTCCTAAAGTCTTAGCATGTTTCTCTCTAACTAAATACATTCTACTATGTTTTGTAGGTCATTAATAAAGCTTTGCAAACACTTAGATGAATAACCAAGCAAGGAGAAGCAAAAGAGCTTAGGTTGAAGACCTTGCTGCTGGCGCTCAGCGGCATGCTTCTACCGCTCAGCGGTGCCGAGAGTCATCTTCTTCCTTGAGCACGTGTTTCAGATGGTGCACCTAGCCAGCTGGACAAGCTTCCTCCACAAGCTACCTTGGTTTTCCATCACGTGCAATTAGGATAGCTTCTACTGCAAGATTGATAGCTCTCCTTCTCTTATAAAAG